>NW_015391067.1:26947-29625 GCF_001527695.2 Protobothrops mucrosquamatus
AGAGAGAGAGAGAGACAGAGACCTTAAACTTGTATTTAAAATGTCTTTTGCTAAGGGTTGAATGAAACTCATCCAGTATTTTTAGACTTGTTTATCTAAAGGTTCCTAATAGCTGAAAAGAAGTTAACAATCAATTTCTGGAAATAATTAGGAAAAGAAGTACGCAAACACAGTATCCTTTTGAACAGAATGGCTATTTCCTTGTCTCCCAGAGCTCTAAACTTATTGGAGACTGCTGTCTTATGATCTCTTAATATCTGGAGCTCTTATGGCGCTCTTAGGCTCTCTCCTTATCTGGAGACAACTTACAAAGACAAGTCTACTTGACACGATAATCCTGCCAATACAGAATTTTATCTTTAATAAAATTGCTGCACTGATTGCCAGTTCAACTTGCTTTTTATGTGATAAATGACCCAGCACAGGAGACATCAAGCAATGCCTTGGCAGAATTAAATCTGCCCTACCAGTCTGGTCACTGAGGGAGGATCTGGGAGATTTCCCTTCCTTAGTAAGATCTACAGGAATGCCGTAATAAGCATCTTTGTAATAACTCCCACTTAATGGAATATTCTTCCCCAGAAATACCTACAGTCCCTGCCAAGTTTCAGTTCTATAAACAAGGTAAAGCTATTTTATTTCAATGTGCTTTTTGTCATTAGAAGGTGACTATTTTGGGAATTACTGTATATCAGGCTTGCCTTTGCTTTTTGCAATTGCTTTTGACTTCTTTTATGTTGTTCTGATTGATTTTGTTATTTTGGTGTTGTTTTTCTTTTTCTTGATGTTATATGTTACCCAGAGTACTTTAGGATTGGGGCAGATGATACATATTGTAAAATAATACTGTAAAATATAACCAAACCTCCCCCCAAAAACAAATGCATTCTAATCTAATGTTTATATATCACAGCAATTGAATTCATATAATTCACTAAGTCAAACTCCAGATACTAAGTCTACACTTAACCTGATGCAATGTTCTTAGTTTAGAGCCATAGTGGTGCAGTGGTTAGTATGAAGTATTGCAGGCTAACTCTGCTCACTTCCCAGAGTTCGATCCTGACGGGCTCAAGGTTGACTCAGCCTTCCATCCTTCTGAGCTGGGTAAAATGAGGACACAGATTGTTGGGGGCAATATGTTGTCTCTGTAAACTGCTTAGAGAGTGCTGTAAAGCACTATGAAGCGGTATATAAGTCTAAGTACTATTGCTGTTGCTATTAGTTTGCACCAGAGTGATAAACACACAACTTACATGGATGAAAACTCTCTTGCTTATTCATCGAATTGCTTATCACCAAGTGACATTAGCATAGAGAACAATCCAGTAGTAGAGTTGAGTAAATAAATAGCAAGAAATTTGGTAATTTAATACCACAATTATTTCTAATGATAAACCATAAAACTTTTACATTTAACCATTTATCTCAGCTCCATGAGAGTTGACTCCCCTCGGCTAATCAAAAAAATTGGTAATTTAATACCACAATTATTTCTAATGATGAACCGTAAAACATTTACATTGAATCGTCTATCTCAGCTCTATGAGAGTTCACTCCCCTCGGCTAATCAAACCTTTTATTGTTTGCAAACACTGAGACTGATAGCTCTTTTCTTCAGTGCATTTACCAGCTAATGTAGCACTGTAAATATTTAGAATAGCATATTGGGATGCAGTTGGATTATTCTTATTTACATGGATAAATGTAAATATTTACAGCATGTTTTTTCCCCAGAATATTTATGCTGAAATTTAGCACAACTGCAGAACCATAAAAGGGTGCAATGGAGATTGGGGAGAGAGGAGCAGACAAGAAGAAAAAGCTGTCCACAGTGAATTTATTTTAGCATCCAGTGCAAATAATAAGAATCTATAAAATGCTTCCTCTGACAGAACCTAACATGTTTCCCAACAAAATCAAAAGACAAACATCTCTTTGATATAAATTATAAAGGAAAAATCCACCTTTATGAAAATATGTGACACTCTTTAAGAAAGGAAAGGAAAGAAGTGGCATATTATATAACATTTATTTTCTTGTAGATATCCAACTAATCCCTGATACAAAATTTATCTCTTCCCTTTCTTCATGCCTTCTTAAGAATTTTTGGTAAGCCCAAACAGCAACAATAGCAGCAGAACAACAACAACAACAATAATGACAGCAACATATTAAACTTGTATGCTGCCTGAGTATATTAAAAGCTATAAGTTACAATGTCTCTGGGAGGAAGGGAAGGAGAGGGAAGGAAGGAAGGAAGGAAGGAAGGAAGGAAGGAAGGAAGGAAGGAAGGAAGGAAGGAAGGAAGGAAGGAAGGAAGGAAGGAAGGAAGGAAGGAAGATTTCTGATGCTCCCTGCTAGCTCCACAAGGAAACTCAATGAGGAAGCTGGGAGAAAGTTGGAAACTGCTTCTCCCCTACTGCTTTTTTTGCCCACCTGGGGTCATTCTGTTTCTCTGTTTAGGTAAGGAAAAGCACCTTTGGGACAATCATGACCTGGGTGACTGAGAATCTCCATAGACACTCAGCTATAGATATTTACTGGGTAACATAGGGCCAGTCACTCCCTCCCAGCCCAGCTTATCTCAGAGTTCTTGTAGAAAAATATAGTGTATTCCCCCTGTAAATTCCTGAGTAAAAGAGGGGGGTTATAAATATTTAAATTAAATAAATAAA
>NW_015391067.1:32827-36222 GCF_001527695.2 Protobothrops mucrosquamatus
AATACTGCTCACCTCTTCTAACGGCCAAGTTGTGTTCATGGAGGCGGGTCTTGAGTCTTTTGGCAGTGGTTTACAGAATCAACTGTTTAGATTGCAAGAGCCACTACGTGGGGGAGACAGCCAAAAGACTCAAGACCCGCCTCCATGAACACAACTTGGCCGTTAGAAGAGGTGAGCAGTATTTGCAGATATGGACTCACATGGCCGAGCAGGACCATCATTTCGATTTTGAGCACGCCCAGGTCCTCGCTGTGGATGCCACCAAAAGTGGGAGACTACTGAAAGAAGCCTGGTTCTCGGGCCGGGATTCCATCAACCGGCGTGTTGACATGTGCCAGGCACATCAAACACTCAGGACGTGGCAGGACAATCACCGCGGCAAAAACTGTGAACATAGGAGCAAGGCGGTCAGAACCAGTACCCCTTGGGGCATGGGGATGCAGAGGGCAGTCCAGGGCGCCGGGCACCCCGTACGGGAAGGCCCGACCCTTAATCAGCGCCCGCAAGGACACCAAGGCACCCCGAGCGAGCCCGACATGAGGAGAGAACTTCGGAGCAGGATGGTACGTCCACCAGTTGGGGGAGGAAAGAACAGGAAGCCGTATGGACTGAGGAGGAGACAAGAAGGGGATGAAGAATTCTTGGACGATACGGATGGGGGTGTGGGAGGGGGAATGGAAGATGGGGTTGTGAGAACTAAGCATGTAGGTGAATGCAATGAATGGCACGATGGTAAACTGGGAGGCATGGGGGCCCTTGAGAAGGAAAGAAGGGGGGAGGTAACAGACCGAGGAGAGGAATGGTATGGATGGAAGAATGATAATTTGGAGGGTACCGGGACCCTGGGGAGTGATAGAGTGTGTGAGAGAACGGGTCGGAGTTGGTTTGAGCACTCCGATCTCGAGGGGATTGAGGACAGCAGGGGAAAATCTCCCCGCGCCCCTCGAGAGGAGGAGCGGCACGGAGGGACCCGGAGTGTGGATAAGCGTGAATGGGGGGTTGATTACAGTGATGAAAAGAGAATAGAGAAGGAAGTATTAGGAGAGGAGGTGAATGGCACGCGCAATATTGCGCGTGGAGGGGGAGAAGAGGCAAACACACCAGACTCAATGGGGAGACCCGGCGAGAAAAGAACCACCCGGGAGCCCGTTAAATGGCACAGGAGGAGGAACCCCAGTATGAAAAGGGATAAAAGACCATTGGATGGCAAGAACGAAGATGGGACGGCGGAGAGTGGATCGGAGCATACGGGGGGCACAGGAGAATGGTGTAACGAAAGATCGGAGGGTGTAGGTGCCTCCAAGAATGAAGGGAGTTGGAATGCAGACAAGTATGAGGAGGGAGTGGATTGTAANCCTTTGGGACAATCATGACCTGGGTGACTGAGAATCTCCATAGACACTCAGCTATAGATATTTACTGGGTAACATAGGGCCAGTCACTCCCTCCCAGCCCAGCTTATCTCAGAGTTCTTGTAGAAAAATATAGTGTATTCCCCCTGTAAATTCCTGAGTAAAAGAGGGGGGTTATAAATATTTAAATTAAATAAATAAAGTTACCTGCAAAATCACAAGGAAACATCCTGAGAACTTTAAGTTCCAAGATTTCATTAAGGAAAAACCCTACATCAAACCGAGATGTTTGCTGTCTAGAGTAAAAAAAAACAAAACAAAAAACAAGTGACTCCAGAAGTTAACTGACAATTTGGAATAGATGGATCTGTTTTCTCTGCTCTGGTTTTTACAATTTTCAAGATAAATTCTGTTTTTAATTAATGCTGTTAAGAATACTCCACTGTATTGGTTTGCTAAATTACACCTAAGTTACAATTATGCATACTGCATTTTGTATGAATGCTGTACTATAATTAGTATTTATATGAGTCTTGAGCCATATAGAAACTTAATTTATACATGCTATATATAATATATATATATAACATTCAAAATGATCTTGATAAATTAGAGAAATGGGCTGAATCTAACAAAATGAAATATAATAGCGGCAAGTGCAAAGTTATTTAGGAAACAGAGATGAGATGCAGAAGTATAGGATGGGGAATACCCAATATGGTATGTATGAAAATGATGTTGGCATTATTGTTATTCACAGAATGAATATGAGTCAGCACAGTGATGTAGCTTGAAAATGTAAAAAACACTGTGTTAAACTGCACCTAGGGAAGAATTGTTCCCATCAAATTACATAGCTTCATTCTGTTTGGCATTAGTCAGACCCCACATATTCAGAACAAATTTAAACAAATGAGATTTAGGTTCAAAGAAGGACAAGAAGAATGTTGAGAAAACTGAAAACTAAATTGCAAAAAAAGTAGAAAGAAGATAATGGCAATGGATATTTTCAACTACTTAAAGCCCTTTCAAGAAGGCCAAGATCAGCTTCTATTCTGAAGACAGAATAATAGATAAAACCTATAGGAAAAAAGCAGCACATTCCCCGAGCTGCAAAATGGACTCCTTTATTATAATTATTATAATGCCAATGTGGGAGAAAGTCCAATTTTTGAGGAATCTTGTGCTACATCTCCCAGCACACGTGTGCAAAAAGGAAATCAATAAACACACATCTGTAAGGTCAGTTCATCCCTGGGGCCATTACCAAGGAGATAGTAAGTTTTTTTCTAGAAAGATCTGGAACTGAATTTTTGAGGAGGGATGCTTTTTTTTTTTTATTAAAATGTTTTATTAATTTTTTCAAATAAAATATGAACAAATAATACAAATATGGTGCATTTCATTAGAAAAACAAGCACATAAAAAGCCTATTCCGAAATAATCGGCGTTTCCCCCCCTGCATCCACACTCCCTCCACCTTCCTACCTACTTCCCTCTTCCTTCCTCCCCCTCTTGACCCCTACCTCTCCTCTTTCCACCTTCCCAACTATCCTACACATCCCATCACCTTCTTTTCCACCACCTCGGATGCAGTTTAGGGGTACTAGCCGATCATCTCCTCTTCTTAAAAACAAACATTTACATTTCATTTATAAATACACCAAATTTTTATAATCCTACCCCTTCATGCTTTTAATCTGGATTCCTATGCTGAACAAAGGATTGGATGCTTAGATCTAAATGCCACTTCTAATTCTACATTCATAGTTTTTAACTTTTTAAAATATATATGTGTATATATATATATATATATATATATATATATATATATATATATATATATTAGTGTCCAAATAACCACGATCACCAAGAGAAGATAAAATGTTTATAAACAATTAAAAAGTTAAAAACAATTTAAAAGCAATAAAACATTTAAAATTATCGGCAACCGAGCTTTCGTCGGACTCTCCCGACATCATCAGGGTTGCTGAGGCGGTGTTTGGGAGGGTTTATATACAATTCACACATGCCTGCATCCGG
>NW_015391068.1:0-1379 GCF_001527695.2 Protobothrops mucrosquamatus
AGCCAGCATGGGGGAACTATGGCCCCTTCATGACTCGTGGACTTCAATTCCCAGAATTCCTCAGCCAGCATGGGGGAACTATGGCCCCTTCATGACTCGTGGACTTCAATTCCCAGAATTCCTGAGCCAGCATGGGGGAACTATGGCCTCTTTATGACTCGTGGACTTCAACTCCCAGAATTCCTCAGCCAGCCTGGCTCAGCTTGGAAACCTCTCCCTTTCCCCTCAGCATGGCTGGCTCAGGAATTCTGGGAATTGAAGTCCACGAGTCATAAAAGAGCCAAGTTGGAAGACCCCTGGTCTAGGATCTCCTGCTTAAGCAGGGGGCAAGATCCCTTCCACTTCTGTTATTCTTAAGGAATCCTTCCAACTACACAAGGATGCAAGCTCAGAGGTGTGTTTCATCCTCCTCCTTACAAAACAGATGAAAGAGCAGTTTCTCTAGTGGGTTGACACAGGTCCAAAAAGAGCCGAGAAGAAGTTGGAGCAGCTGACACACCCAGTTGAACTTCCTCCAGGTCCTGGAACCAGCTCAGTCGATGGATCTTGGAGACCAGCCGGGGTGGAAGAAGAGAGAGTGTGGGGGCAGCAGCAGTACCAATAGACAATTGAACGAGGGCATAATTCAGGATCTCCTAAACTATTTAGGATTAATTTTGCCTGTGTCAATCAGAGGTAGTAGCAGAAATTGTAATTTACGCAATGAGCCATCGCTCCAATCACCGTGTCTTATGTAGGGCGTTGTGTAACCTTGTGTTCTTGCAAGACTTATGAAATTGGAGTGGTTTGTTGCCAGTGTCTTAGGAAGGAAAGCCCTGCTTTCTACGTACCGAATACTGGCAACGATTTGTCCTGATTTACTAGGAACTCAACATGGTGCCCGCCAATCTAAGGTGGGTTTTTGTCTGGCAGAAGCTGCTGTGGAGAATGGAAGCGGATCAGGAAGTCCTCCCAGGAAGATGGGCCAAAGCAGGGGTCTTCCAACTTGGCCCTTTGATGACTTGTGGACTTCGACTCCCAGAATTCCTCAGCCAGGCACGTGTGCCTGGCTCCAGAATTCTGGGAGTTGAAGTCCACGAGTCATGAAGGGGCCATAGTTCCTCCATGCTGGCTCAGGAATTCTGGGAGTTGAAGTCCACGAGTCATGAAGGGGCCATAGTTCCTCCATGCTGGCTGAGGAATTCTGGGAGTTGAAGTCCACCAGTCATAAAAGAGCCAAGGTTGCCACCTACCCCTGGGCTAGACATTCCCAGTCCTTGCAACCCTCCTTCAGGTGTCCTAGCCCAGGGCAAAGCTTCCAAACCTCCAAAGGGCTCACCTGTAGCCCTTTTCCTCCTCAATGGGGTTTCCGTGGAGAGTCAGGCTGCGCAGGTGAGGCA
>NW_015391068.1:4617-8897 GCF_001527695.2 Protobothrops mucrosquamatus
TCTATTCTATTCTTATTCCATTCTGTAATTCTATTCTATTCTTCTTCCATTCTATTCCATTCTGTAATTCTATTCTATTTTATTCTATTGTATTCCATTCCATTCCATTCTTATTCCATTCTATTCTTATTCCATTCTGTAATTCTATTCTGTTCTGTTCCATTCTATTGTCTGTTCTGTTCTATTCTGTTCCATTCCATTCCATATTTTCTATTCTATTCTATTCTATTCTATTCTATTCTATTCTATTCTATTCTATTCTATTCTAATCCAATCCAATCCAATCCAATCCACACAGACATCAGTTTACAAGGGCCGGCCGGTGGTGGCTTCGCGTACCGGGTCGATGCTGGGCAGGTCGTTGAAGGAGAGGTCAATCCAGTAGATGTCCAGGGGATACTCCAGCAGCTTCTCCATGATGTCAGGGAAGTCCGTCAGGTCGCTGAGGGTGTTGTTGTTCAGCCGCACGGCCTGGGTCAGCAGGCGGCCCCCCTCCGAGCACAGGATGGCTCTGAGGCCGGGACGAGGCTCCTCCGTCAGCAGGTCTGGGGGGGGGGAAGCAAAGAGGGCAGAGGGAGGCGTCTGCTGTGCCAGGAGCCACCGGGCACCGTCCGGCAGCTGATGCCGCCTGCACAGGACCCACAGCTCTGGAGCATGTGCAGAGTGCACTCCCCACTGCTGGGCTAGAAGCCTACGGAGATTCTTTATCATCCAGGGTCACGGTTTCCCAAAGGTGGCCTTTCTTGGGTTTTTTCCCCTTGAAAACATTCTGCTTCTCATCCAGAAACTTCAGTTCAGAAGTTCAGAGCAGAAGCTTATTATTAAATTATTAACATCTTATTCTCTTATTTCTGTCTTATCCCTTGTGATATTCCAGCTCAGAAAAAGGACCTGGAAAATTCTCCTATCGCAAGTCTAACTAACCCTCGCTCTCCACATAGACGGGGGGGAGTCCCAGGGATTCAGGGGTGTCATTCTCAGGAAGGGGGTGTGTGCCAAATAAAAGATGGGTTGTGATCCGGGAGTACCATCCCTGCAGCTGTGCAGAAGGATAGTCTGGGGCAGGGGTAGGCAACCTCGGCTCTTTTATGACTCATGGACTTCAACTCCCAGAATTCCTGAGTCAGCACAGCTGAAGGCAGGACAAGAAGCAACGGATGGAAACTGACCAAGGGGAGAAGCAACCTGGAACTAAGAAGAAACTTCCTGACAGTCAGAACAATTAACCAGTGGAACAACCTGCCTCCAGAAGCGGCGAATGCTCCAACACTGGAAGTTTTTAAGAAGAGATTGGACAGTCATTTGTCTGAAATGGTATAAGGTTTCCTGCCTGAGCAGGGGGTTGGACTAGATGACCTCCAAGGTCCCTTCCAACTCTGTTATTCTATTCTATTCTATTCTATTCTATTCTATTCTATTCCATTCTAAAGGAGAAATTTCCTGACAGTAAAAACAATTAATCAGTGGAACAGCTTGCCACCAGAAATTGTGGGTGCCCCTACACTGGAGGTTTTTAAGAAGAGACTGGACAACCTTTTATTTGAAATGGTATAGGGTTTCCTGCCTGAGCAGGGGGTTGGACTAGAAGACCTCGAAGGTTCCTTCCAACATAATAATAATAATAATAATAATAATAATAATAATAATAATAATAATAATTATTATTATTATTATTATTATTATTATTATTATTATTATTATTATTATTATTGTAGCAGTAGTAGTAGTAGTAGTAGTAGTAGTAGTAGTAGTAGTAGTATAGAGCAGGTCAAAAAAAGCAACCATCCTTAAAAAGTTGCTTGATGATGAGATGGGAACCACATAAATTTAATAAATAAGCAAAAATATAAAGTTAAAGAAACACGTGGCAGACGAGAGATTGGATTAGCAAGGCAGCCAGCTCAGGATCTCCCTGGACTTTCTTTATTTCGATGGGGTTGACTTCAACCACTTGGCTGTCACTCAATGTCAAGGGAGATTCTCCATCATTCTCGGTCATGGCTGTCCCAAACCTGCTTTTTTTCTCTTCCCCCCCCCCCGAAAAGGCAACTGGACTTTCTTGGTTTTTTTCTTTGAAAATGTTTGATTTCTCCTCCAAGACGTTTCTTCAGTTCTGGAGTTTTTGGATGAGAAGCAAAATGTTTCCAAAGGGGAAAAACAACAACAAGAAAGTTGCCTTTTGCAAAAAAAAAAACATCCTTGGGTTGATTATCCCTTGTTTAGAGAGAGACACAGAAGGATCTTCTCATTTGGCAAAATAGCAATGGATTTTGTTTTTAATTGTATTGATTTATTTACATGTACACATAACATATAAATATTTATATAAATATAATATAAAATATAAATAACCTTTATTATTTCTACAATTAGCTCAAGGCAGCAAACATCTCAAAACATATGTTCGTCCTCCTCTTTTCCCCATAACCATCACCCTGAGAGGGAGGGATCGGCCCAAAGTCACCCAGCCAGCTTTCATGCCCAAGGCGGGACTAGAACTCACCGTCTCCTGGTGATTGGCCCAAAGTCACCCTGTTCTGTTTCATGCCTAAGGCGGGACTAGAACTCACCATCTCCTGGTGATAAACCCAAAGTCACCCAGCTGGCTTTCAGGCCTAAGGCGGGACCAGAACTCACAGCCTCCTGGTGATTGGACCAAAGTCACCCAGCTGGCTTTCATGCCTAAGGCGGGACTAGAACTCCCCATCTCTTCGTGATTGGCCTAGTCACCCAGCTATCTTTCATGGCTCAGGCGGGACTAGAACCCACTGTCTCCTGGTGATTGGCCCAAAGTCACCCAGCTGTCTTTCATGGCTGAGGCGGGACTAGAACTCACCATCTTCTGGTGATTGGTCCAAGGTCACCAGTCGGCTAAGGCGGGACTAGAACTCCCCGTCTCCTGGTGATTGGTCCAAGGTCACCCAGCTACCTTGAATGGCTAAGGCAGGACTAGAATTCTCTGTCTCCTGGTGATTGGCCTAGTCACCCAGCTATCTTTATTGGCTAAGGCGGGACTAGAACTCCCTGTCTCCTGTTGATTGGCCCAAAGTCACCCAGGTGGCTTTCATGCCTAAGGCGGGACTAGAACTCCCCATCTCCTGGTGATTGGTCCAAGGTCACCCAGCTGTCTTTCATGGCTGAGGCAGGACTAGAACTCACCGTCTCCTGGTGATTGGCCCAAAGTCATACAGCTGGCGAAGGTGGGACTCACCGTCTTCTGGTTTCTAGCCTGCTGCGTGAACCGCTAGACCAGGGGTTCTGCAACCTTGACCACTTTAAGACTTGTGGACTTCAGCTCCCAGAATTCCTCAGCCAGCTATGCTGGCTGAGGAATTCTGGGAGCTGAAGTCCACAAGTCTTAAAGTGGTCAAGGTTGCAGACCGCTGCGCTAGACCAAACTGGCTGTAACAACTCCGAGTTTGAGCCCCAACAACAACACATGGACCTTCTCTTAAAAGCGTCTCCAGTCTGCAACATCATTGGCAGCTTCTAATATCAAAGATCAAAAGGCAGAAATAAAAACAGGCCCCAGGCCGGGGGACTCGTTTGTACCTTGCATGAAGCTGATGCCCCGGAAGGAGAAGTCCAGCGGTGGCGCCTGGAGGGAGGCCTTGGTGTAATTCCAGTGCACGCAGGTCTTTCCAGCTGTGCTGGCAAAACACAACGTCACACGCCCAGAGAGTCAAACACGGCTGAGGCAGGCAGGCTGTAGGGCTCACTTCTCCAGGACCCCGTCCACACATTCCACTTTGGGGAAGGGGATTCCGGCCGGAGGGAGGGAAGGAGGGAGGGAGGGGGTGACCCAGAGAATGGCCAAGCTCCAGGGAAGAGATGGGGCTATTGAAAGCGAAAATGGGCATTGCATCAAACTTGCTGTGGCCATCTTGACTTTTCTAACCGCCTGCTGTGGACAGCCCCGTTCCAGCAGGACTCTATAAACCATAACTGACAAATCACCATGGAAGCTCAAATCGAGCCACAGTAGATCGGTGTGTGGCACGGCAACGGTCATCCTATGAAGCCATAGCCTGCTGCTTCGTGTGGGGTGGACATGACCCGTGTCTTGTGCAAAGGATATCTGCAGCCGACAGCCAGGAGCAGGTGTTGAACAGATGTGCCTGACGGATGGCACCAATTTAGGGAAGTGATAAACCACCAAAAGGGTTGGAGCAGATCCCGGGGCATGCCTCAAGAGGTCTGGCCTGGTTGAGGAGGAGGAGGAGGAGGAGGAGGAGGAGGAGGAGGAGGAGGACTGCAGGGTCCTGGGTGCTCTCTGAGCT
>NW_015391068.1:10924-13294 GCF_001527695.2 Protobothrops mucrosquamatus
CAACCTTGGCTCTTTTATGACTCGTGGACTTCAACTCCCAGAATTCCTAAGCCAGCATGGGGGAACTATGGCCCCTTCATGACTGGTGGACTTCAACTCCCAGAATTCCTGAGCCATCATGGGGGAACTATGGCCCCTTCATGACTCGGGGACTTCAATTCCCAGAATTCCTGAGCCAGCATGGGGGAACTATGGCCCCCTCATGACTGGTGGACTTCAACTCCCAGAATTCCTCAGCCAGCATGGGGGAACTATGGCCCCCTCATGACTCGTGGACTTCAACTCCCAGAATTCCTCAGCCAGCATGGCTCAGCTTGGAAACCTCTCCCTTTCCCCTCAGCATGGCTGGCTCAGGAATTCTGGGAGTTGAAGTCCACGAGGCATAAAAGAGCCAAGGTTGCCTACCCCTGTCCTAGCAGCTAAAGCTAAGGCGAAAGAACCAATGAGCAAAAGCTTTACAATGGGAGATCCATTCTAAAAACCAGGAGGAATTTTTTTTGGGTTGTGAGAGCTATTGAGCTATGGAACAGCCCGACTCATGAAGTTAGATTTTTTTAAAGACGAGATTGGATAACCATTTCTCTGAAAGGGTATGGGATCTCCTGCCCCGAGCATGGGGTTGGACTAGATGACCTCCAAGGTCCCTTCCAACTGTTATTCTGTTAGCCTAAACGGCTGGTTGACGGGGCGGAGGGGGAGTTTCAAGAGATTTGGGCCGAGTTCAATTAACTTCGGGTGTTTTGTGAGTCTGAATTCACCACCCTCATCACAAGGATGCAAATTTGCGTGCCAGTCCCTCGCACGACTTGCCACCCTGCATGCGGGGCGCCCCTTTCGCAGCCGGGAGGGGTCTTCGGGGGGCTCTCCCCTACCCCCCAGGACCCACGCGCAAGAGGATGTCGGAGCCCAAGCCTGGTGTGTGTGTGTGTGTGTGTGTGTGTCTCTCTGGGGAATTCACAAGTCAGCTGTGGATGCTGGTAGCCGTGATCCAGCGATTCCAGAGGGTAGCGCGTTGGGAAGCCCAGACTGCGCTGCTCTGCCCCTTGTGCTCGGATCGCGCGCACCCCCCACTGGATCGGGCGCAGAGGGTGGCCACAAGCCCACTCCCGCTCTTTCTCTCGCGGAGGGGATCGGGGGGGCCCTGGCGCAGGCGGAGAAGCGTGCAAAACAGGAGCAACCTTGCACCGGTGCAACTCCGGCGCTGCTTCGGGATCCGGCGCAGAGCGGCGCGCCCCTCTTCAAATCCGGACCCGCCGGTCCCGGGGAGCGCGCCCTCCTCCCTTCTTGCCCGTGGCTGGGGATGATGGAAGCAGGAGTGCAATCTGCAGCGGGGTCTTTTTTCCACCTTTCCAGCCTTCCCACCCCCCCCCGCCCCACTTTGCAGGCTCCCCCCCCCCCGAGCCGCGCGCGCGCGGACCCACCATTCTCGCCCGGCGCCCGGATTGGAACGCGGGGGCGGGGCGTCGCCTAGGCAACAGCAATACAGCCGCGTTCGGAAGCGGGAAGGGAAAAAAAAAAAAAAGAGCTCGAACCGCGCGAGGGCCGCCGGGAAGCGTAGTCTCTCCTCTCGGACAGCGCGGGAGGCGAGCTGCTGGGCGCGCGGGGGCTGCCGGGAGGCGTAGTTCCGGGCCCGCGCTCGCCGCCGTCGCCGCTTCCTCCGCTCCGGCCGCGGCCCGAGGAGAGGCCCAGCTCGACCTGGGGAGGCCCCGACTGGACCCCGAGCCGCGTCCCCGCGACGCCCGGGAGCCCCCGCCGGTGGGGAGCGGCCCCCTCGGCCCCCCCCTCCGAGCCGCCGACCTTTGCCCTCGCACGACGGCCCTGCCAGGTGGGACGGCGGAGCAGGTAGGCCTCTGCTTTGGAGGGGGGTGGTGGTCCCGGAGGATGGGGATATATGTGTGTACGTGTGTACGTAGTCCCCGTGTCCATCCCGTGTCCGGGTTAAGCGTGTCGTGCGAACGCGGCTGTGCAAGATACGGGTTTGCCACCCCCCCACCCCAATAACCTGGGGAGGGGGCGAAAGAAGAGTCAGAGGTCCGGGGGGGAGAGGAGGAGGAGGGGGCAGCAGGGTGGGTGGGGGTCTCTTTTCCTCCTCCCCCCACCCCCCAACGATCCTTTGGGTGCCCTTCCTATGGGGGGGCTTCTTGATTTTGGGGGGCTGCTCAAGGGCGCCGGGGGGGGCGGGAATCCTGTTTTGGGACCCTTCATTTCTACTTTGGGGGGCAATTCTGCTTTTGGGGGGCAAAGAGAGCCCCAATTTCTGCTCTTTGGGGTCCAGCACCCCCTCCCCCTCCCCTTTGGCCACTTCTTTCGCCCTTAACAGGAGGCACCCCCCAACTGTGACCCTTTTCTCCTGTGTGTGTGTGTGTGTGT
>NW_015391068.1:15602-19701 GCF_001527695.2 Protobothrops mucrosquamatus
TTTTGTGGCTGGTTTTTAATGCTGGAAGCCGCCCAGAGCCTTTCATTACGAGGTAGGTGGCAAATAAATCCAGAAAATAAAATAAAATAAAATAAATATAAAATAAACATAAAATATTAAAATAAAATTAAAATATAAAATATAATAAAAAAATTAAAATATTAAATAAATATTAAATTAAATTAAATTAAAATATAATATAAAATAAAATAAATATAAAATTAAAATATAACATATAATAAAAAAATATAAAATATAAAATATAAAAAATAAATATATAAAATAAATACAAAATAAATATAAAATATTAAAATAAAAAAATATGAAATATAATAAAAAATAAAAAATAAATATAAAATAAAAATATAAAATAAAATAATATAAATATAAAATATAAAATATAATAAAAAGTAAAATAAAAAATAAAATAAATGTAAAATAAATATAAAATATAGTAAATAAAAAATAAAATAAATATAAAATAAATATAAAATATTAAAATAAAATTAAAATGTAAAATATAATAAAAAATTAAATTAAATTAAATTAAATTAAATTAAAATATAAAATAAATAGAAAATAGAAAATATAATAAAAAATATAAACTAAATGTAAAATAAAATAAATGTAAACTAAATATAAAATAAAACAAATATATAAACTAAATATAAAATAAACTAAATATAAAATAAAATATAAAATTCCCAAGTGCTCGTTGTCATCTATAATTGTTTATATAACAATCGTTTAGCAACAAAACCTTTGTTCCCAATTGTGGCCATAAGCTGTATGGTCGGTGGGTGCTCTTTCCTTGGCCTCTTGTCCAGCTGGCTTTCTTGGTTGCGCCCCCCCCCCCAAATTAATGAGATATGTCGAAGTTGCTCATTGCTGCCTTGACCTCATTGAGAGCCAGAGATGCTGCACCCTCCCCCCCCTTTTACCTGGGGGGGGGGGAAGAGCTGGCGGCTGAAATTCCAGCCGGGCAAACTCCAGCCTCGGACCTGTCCCTGCAAGCCTCCGGTCTCCTCCGCGATTTATGGGATGGGCCGCCTGGCTTTCAAGTCAGGAAATGTGAAATCTTTTCCAGCTTTCTGTAGCTTTCCCTGCCGCTTACCTTAATTTGCTTCCCTGGGAGACCTAGAAGAAGAAGAGTAACTTTATTGTCCATTTGAATGTACACGAATTGGCATACGTTAAAGTGAAATTTCGTTGCATTCAGCTCTCAGAGGGTCACCACCTCTGATATACATTACATAAATATGAAAGAGAAAAAGAAAGAGAAAGAGAAAGAAAAAGTAAACAAATAAATAAAATGAAATAAAATAAAGACAGAATTATGCATATACCCATATACCAGGGGTAGGCAACCTTGGCTCTTTTAGGACTCGTGGACTTCAACTCCCAGAATTCCTGAGCCAGCCATGCTGAGGGAAAAGGGAGAGGTTTCCAAGCTGAGCCAGGCTGGCTCAGGAATTCTGGGAGTTGAAGTCCACGAGTCATGAGGGGGCCATAGTTCCCCCTTGCTGCCTCAGGAATTCTGGGAGTTGAAGTCCACGAGTCATGAGGGGGCCATAGTTCCCCCATGCAGGCTCAGGAATTCTGGGAGTTGAAGTCCACGAGTCATGAGGGGGCCATAGTTCCCCCTTGCTGCCTCAGGAATTCTGGGAGTTGAAGTCCACGAGTCATGAGGGGGCCATAGTTCCCCCATGCTGGTTGAGGAATTCTGGGAGTTGAAGTCCACCAGTCATAAAAGGGGCCATAGTTCCTCCATGCTGGCTCAGGAATTCTGGGAGTTTAAGTCCCCCAGTCATGAAGGGGCCATAGTTTCCTCCATGCTGGCTCAGGAATTCTGGGAGTTGAAGTCCACCAGTCATGAAGGGGCCATAGTTTCCTCCATGCTGGCTCAGGAATTCTGGGAGTTGAAGTCCACCAGTCATAAAAGAGCCAAGGTTGCCTACCCCTGAACTAAACAGACCCAATTCCAGCAACCGTTCCTTATATGCTTTAGCCTCCAGTCCCCTGATCATCCTTGTTGCTCTTCTCTGTACTCTTTCTAGAGTCTCTAGACTTTCTTTTTCCTTGAAGATGTTTCCCTTCTCATCCTGGAAGCTTCTTCAGCTCTGACTGAATGGTGAGTGAAGGATGTCCTTCAGTCAGAACTGAAGAAGCTCCTTGGATGAGAAGCGAAACGTCTTCAAGGAAAAATAAAGTCCAGTTGCCTTTTGGGGAAGAAAAAAAAAAAGCACTTTGGGGACATTTGATCTGCTAGCATATTTCTTCTTGAAAAAGCTCTCTGGCTTTTTGAGAACAGCAAGCAGGACTCAGTAGTAGGTGGCCAGCGTAAAAAGCAAACTCTGCACGGTGGCCACAATAAAAATGAAAAATAATCTAGTAGCGCCTTTTCCACCTTTTATTAAAAGGCATAAGCTTTTCCCAGGCTCCTTCTGTTGTTGATAGGCTGGAATGTTTCACATTTTCTCATTTGTAAAGTGTGAAATGTGCTGCTTTGTGAAACTGATTCTATTTTGGTCTCCTTGGAACAAAACTTAAGTGTGGCAAATCGCCCTGGGTTGGTATATTTTCTATTTATTTGGGATCCTTGGTGCCCTCTGAGCTTAGTTGTTTCCTTTCAGACGTTTCATGACCCAACTAGGGAACATCATCAGTGCTGGAAGGGAGGGGGGATTGCTCTTTTTCTATATACAACTGGCTTGCCCTACAGAGCAAGTCCCCCTCCCTCCTGGCACTGATGATGTTCCCTAGTTGGGTCATGAAACATCTGCTAGAAAACAAGCAAGCTCAGAGAGCACCCAGGACCCCCCAGTCGTCGTCGTCGTCGTCGTCGTCCTCCTCCTCCTCCTCCTCCTCCTCCTCCTCCTCCTCCTCCTCCTCCCTTCTAGCACTGATGATGTTCCCTGATGTGGTCATGAAATGTCTGCTAGAAAACAACCAAACTCAGAGAGCACCAAGGACCTCACAGTCCTCCTCCTCCTCCCTCAAATCCTGCTCTCTTCTAGCATTGATGTTGTTCTCTAGCTGGGTCATGAAACATCTGCAAACGTCTTCTTCTTTCTTTCTTCTTCTTCTTCTTCTTCTTCTTCTTCTTCTTCTTCTTCTTCTTCTTCTTCTTCTTCTTCTTCTTCTTCTTCTTCTTCTTCTTCTTCTTCTTCTTCTTCTTCTTCTTCTTCTTCTTCTTCTTCTTCTTCTTCTTCTTCTTCTTCTTCTTCTTCTTCTTCCTCTTCCTCTTCCTCTTCTTCCTCCTCCTCCTCCTCCCTTCTAGCCTTGATGATGTTCCCTGATGTGGTCATGAAATGTCTGCAAAAAAACCACCCAGCTCAGAGAGCACCAAGGACCCCACAGTTCTCCTCCTCCTCCCCCCATCCCAAACTCCACTCCCTTCTAGCACTGATGATGTTCCCTAGTTGAGTCATGAAACGTCTGCTAAAAAACAGCCAAGCTCAGAGAGCACCCGGGACCCCTCATTGCAACCTGGGCTGCAAATATTCTGATCTGTTACATTTAGCTGTGCATTCTGTATACAAGTTAGTTGCTCCGTCACAGGGAGCCACAGCCTCACGCAAGGCGCACCTGAGGTGCGTGTGTGCATCTGTGGCTGTGCTGGTGGCCTTGTGTCTCCTTAATGGATGGGCTGGGCCCCATCATTAGCCAGGTTGGTGATTAAACTCTGCTTCAGAAGTTCTGTCTGGTTAGTTTGGTGCAGGGATGAGCAACGATGGCCTTTTTATTTTATTTTTTATTTTTATTTATTGAATTTATATCCCGCCCTTCTCCTTGCGGACTCAGGGCGGCTGACAATCAATTTAAAAATACACCAAAAACAATTACAAAATTTAAAATTAGTTAAAAAGAAATATTTAAATATTGTCTAATTAAAATATGAATTAAAACCCCTCTAAAAATTGCCCTAGGCCAGTCCCGCTTGTTGGAATAGCCATGTCTTAAGGGCGCGGCGGAAGGAAGGGAGATCAGGGATCACCCTGATCTCTGGGGGCAGCTCATTCCAGAGGGTGGGAGCTCCCACAGAGAAGGCCCTCCCCCTTGGGGTCGCCAGCCGGCACTGTCTGGCCGACGGCACCCT
>NW_015391068.1:22349-25893 GCF_001527695.2 Protobothrops mucrosquamatus
ACCTCGCAAGGAACCCCAACCCTGCGCCCCCCCTGCTCCGCCCCGGGGGCTTGCAAAGTCCCGCCCGCACCCGGCGCAGAGGAGACGGGGCCTCCCGCCAAAGGGCGGCGGGCTCCAGCGGCTGCAGGTGGGCTCGGGGTCCGGCGGGGGTCCGTCGCCGGCCTTGGCCTTGGGATGGAGCCCGTGGAGGGCTTTGCGGAGAGCCGAGAGAGGCAGGTGGGGAGGCGTGATGGGGTTAGGAGTATGGTGGCTGGATGGAAGAAGCTGTTGTTGTTGTTGTTGTTGTTGTTAATTGTCATCCTCATCATCATCACTGGGGGGGGGGGTTCTAAGAAGAGGCCGGACCGCCAAGTCGAATAGGGTCTCCTGCTTGAGCAGGGATCGGACTAGAAGACCTCCGAGGTCCCTTCCAGCTCTGTGCTAATTGATTGATTGATTGATTGCAGTATTTGAGTTTGGCTGGTCTAGAGAAAAGAAGGACTGGGGGGGAGGGGGCGCACGTGAGAGCAGCCTTCCAATATTTGAGGGGCTGCCCCAAAGAAGAGGAGGGGGTCAAGCTCTTCACCGAAGCACCCGAAGGCAGGACAAGAAGCAATAAAGGATAAAATATAAGAATAACAGTTCCAGGAATTAGGTATGCACAGTTTAATGAAGAGAAGGACGAGGGGGGACATGATAGGCAGCCTTCCAGTATTTGAGGGGCTGCCTCAAAGAAGAAGGGGGGGTCAAGCTCTTCTCTGAAGCGCCCGAAGGCAGGACAAGAAGCAATAAAGGATAAAATATAGGAATAACAGTTGTAGGAATTAGGTAAGTCCAGTTTAATGAAGAGAAGGACGAGGGGGGACATGATAGGCAGTCTTCCAGTATTTGAGGGGCTGCCCCGAAGAAGGGGGGGTCAAGCTCTTCTCTGAAGTGCCCGAAGGCAGGACGAGAAGCAACGGATGGAAAGTAATCAAGGAGGGAAGCAACCTGGAACTAAGGAGGAATTTCCTGATAGGACAATTAACCAGTGGAACGGCTTCCCTCCGGAAGTTGTGGGTGCTCCAGCACCCCCTTGTACTTCACTTGTCTGCTGGCTTTGCAGGTCCTCGATTCCCCCCTGAATCTGGGACGAGAAAGAGAGATTGTGTGGTGTTATCATCCTGGCATTGGTCTAAACCGGAGTTTCTCTTAACCTTGGCAAGGTTAAGACACCTGGGACTTCAACTCTCAGAATTCCCCAGCCAGCATCACTCATCAAACACAGGACCAAAAAAACCCCCCAAAAAACCAACAATCAAGGCTCACTATAGTATTTATGGTTAACAGCGTGCATAATGTGCACTAAAGAAATTCTCTCTAGAACAGGGGTCTTGGACAGTCACTTGTCTGAAATGGTACATAGGGTCTTCTACTTGAGCAGGGGGTTGGACTAGAAGACCTCCAAGGTCCCTTTCTCTATTCTGATTGGATTGGATTGATTAGTGTATACCGCCCCATAATGCTTTGCAGCCCTCCTTGGGTGGTTTGCAACGTAGAAGCGTCATTTGAATGTTGTCCCCAACAATCTGGGTCCGCATTTGACCAGCTTCAGAAGGATGGAAGACTGAGTCCACCTAACCCAGAATCGAACTCCAGGCTGTGGGCAGACTTTACTTTCTTTTCGTTTTTTTTTTCCTTTGAAAAAGGCTTTTCCTTTTGGAAAAAGCATCTTTGGGAAAAGCTTGACCTGGATGATTGAGGATCTCTGTAAACATCTGCCCGTTTGTTTATTTTTATTTATTTTCTGCCTTTGTTTTTCTTTTACATCTCCAGTGTGCCTTCCTCCTTTGGTTTTGCCCACAACAAGAACCCTGTGAGGTAGTTGGGCTGAGAAAGAGGAACTGGCCCAAAGTCATCCAGCTGGCTTTTGTGCCTAAGGCAGGACTAGAACTCACCATCTCCTGGTCATTGGCCAAAAGTCACCCAGTTGGCTTTCATGCTTAAGGCAGGACTAGAACTCTTACTTTCTAGCCTTGTGCCTTAACCACTGATCCAGGGGTCTTCCAACTTGGCCCTTTGATGACTTGTGGACTTCAACTCCCAGAATTCCTCAGCCAGCGTGCCTAGCTGAGGGATTCTGGGAGTTGAAGTCCAGAGGTCTTCCAACTTGGTCTTTTGATGACTTGTTGACTTCAACTCCCAGAATTCCTCAGCTAGGGTGCCTAGCTGAGGGATTCTGGGAGTTGAAGTCCAGGGTTCTTCCAACTTGGCTCTTTGATGACTTGTGGACTTCAACTCCCAGAATTCCTCAGCCAGCCTGCCTAGCTGAGGAATTCTGGGAGTTGAAGTCCACAAGTCATCAAAGGGCCAAGTTTGAAGAACCTTGCCCTAGACAAACTAGCTCTCTTGTTTATCTGGGGTTTAGCGCAAACTGAATGCTGGCTTTCAAGATGGCTTGAGGACAGACCAGGCCAGTACCTTTCTTCACAGATTGGCTAGCAGGGGAATTCTGGGAGTTGAAGTCCACAGTCTGAAAGTTGCCCAAGTGGGATATCCCTTTTCTAATGTGCTTCTGTTTGGAGTGTGTACTCTCTCACTGAGCTCAGCTGGTTGTCTCCATCCTTGTAGATGTATTTTCTCCTGGGGTTGATAGGACAATTGCCTGTAATCGTTCTAGGCTTTGCAAGCCTTAGAATCCCAAAGTTGGAATCAACCTTAAGGTCATCCAGTCCAGCCCCCGAGCAGTGCAGGAATCCAGATTAAATCATCTTTGACAGGTGACTGCTCAGATACATGAGTAAGAGACAGCTCACCAGCCATTTAGGAAATTACAGTCTTGCAAAGCTCTTGGCCACTTATGTTTTGTTTTGTAGAGGTGTGTAAAGTACAGGTAGTCCTCAACTTACGACCGCAATTGGGCCCAAAATTTCTGTTGTTGAGACATTTAAGTGAGACATTTGTTAAGTGAATTTGGCCCCATTTTACAACCTTTCTTGCCACAGTTGTTAAGTGAATCACTGCAGTAATTAAAATTAGTAACTTGGTTGTTAAGTGAATCTGGCTCCTCCCCCCCCTGAGTTTGCCTGCTCAGAAGATCGCAAAAGGGGTCACATGACCCCGGGACACTGCGACTGTCATAAATACGAGTCAGCTGCCGAGCGGCCGGATTTTGATCACATGACCCTGGGGATGCTGCAACGTCGTAAGTGTGAAAAATGGTCGTAAGTCGCTTTTTCCGGTGCCGTTGTAACTTTGAACAGTCACTAAGCGAACACTGCATTAAATTGAGGACTACCTGTGTCAAGGTTCCGACTACGAACGAAACACTTCAAAGAACTTTCAGGCATTGTTTATCCTACATGTCAGGGAGGTTTGATTGACACCGCTAACATTGGATGTTCTTGCTTTGACCAGCTGCAGTTTGAATTCTGAGGAATTCTGGGAGCTGAAGTCCACAAGTCTTCAAAGGGCCAAGTTGGAAGACCCCTGGACTTCAACTCCCAGAATTCCTCAGCCTGGCACGCTGGCTGAGGAATTCTGGGAGTTAAAGTCCACAAGTCATCAAAGGGCCAAGTTGGAAGAC
>NW_015391068.1:27180-28472 GCF_001527695.2 Protobothrops mucrosquamatus
GACTTTCCCACAGCAACTGCACTTATTCTTCAAGCGGCGACTTGAACGTATATTTTTCTAGGAAAAACAAAAAAAGATTGAAAATGCCTTCGGTGCAGCAAGTCACCCTCTATATTTAAAATTCCAAACTTCAATATTTAGATTATATGTAGCACATATAATTACAGTGGAAATGGCTGTCAAAGCAAAGTCAATGACTAGAGATTGCTGGGTGCGTTCCCATATTCCTTCGGCTGGATTTATTGCGGGTCAGGCCCTGTCTGAAATGTCAGGGTGTGAAAAGCCGTTCAGGTTGTCCCCGACTTACGTCAGCTCATTTAGTGACCGTTCAAAGTTATAACGACCCTGACTGTAGTGACTTAGGCCTGTTTTTCAGACTTAGGACCGTCGCAGCATCCCCATGGGGTCATGTGATCAAAATTCAGATGCTTGGCAACTGACTTGTTCTTAGGACGGTTGCAGTGTCCTTGGGTCATGTGATCCCCTTTGGCAATCTGAGAGTCAGTAGGGGAATCACTAATAATAATAATAATAATAATAATAATAATAATAATAATAATAATAATAATAATAAAGTTGGAAAGGACCTCGGAGGTCATTTAGTCCAACCCCCTGCTCAGGCAGGAAACCCTACACCATTTCGGACAAATGGCTGTCCAGTCTCTTCTTAAAAACCTCCAGTGTTGGAGCATTCACCGCTTCTCGAGGCAGGTTGTTCCACTGGTTAATTGTCCTCACTGTCAGGAAGTTTCTCCTTAGTTCTAGGTTGCTTCTCTCCTTGATCAGTTTCCATCCGTTGCTTCTTTTCCTGCCTTCTTCAGGCTCCTTGGAAAATAGCTTGACTCCCTCTTCTTTGGGGCAGCCCCTGAGATACTGGAAGTCTGCTATCATGTCTCCCCTCGTCCTTCTCTTCATTAAGAACCATGTTACTGACTTAACAATGACAAAGATCTCACTGTGGCAGGAATGGTCATAAAACGGAGCAAAACTCAACACAGAAACGTTGGGTTCAATTGTGGTTGTAAGTCAGGGGCTACCTGTGTACTCTCGCTGGCAGCTACTCCAAGGGGTTGCAACCAGTGTGTCTCCCTAGACTGCTAGGGAGTCTCATGACTTGTGGACTTCAACTCCCAGAATTCCTCAGCCAGCATGGGGGAACTATGGCCCCCTCATGACTCGTGGACTTCAACTCCCAGAATTCCTCAGCCAGCATGGGGGAACTATGGCCCCCTCATGACTCGTGGACTTCAACTCCCAGAATTCCTCAGCCAGCATGGGGAAAACTTTGGCCC
>NW_015391068.1:30546-41628 GCF_001527695.2 Protobothrops mucrosquamatus
AACGTGTTCGTTTTGCGGTTACGTGAGGCACTGCATGCATTGGTCTTTATTCTTACAGTAGAGAAGTCATTAATTATAACTTTTTGTGAATTGGGACATTTAAACTTGCTTTTTTTTTAATTCCAATCTAAATTTAGTAGGAGTCGGAGTCGGTGCATTGTTTGCCGACTCCGACTCCGACTCCAGGTACCCAAAATTTACTCCGACTCCTCGACTCCGACTCCACAGCCCTGTTATTTCCCCCCTGACAACTGTTCTGCTTAATGATTGCTGGGGGGAAAAAAAAGACCGTAAAATTGGGTCAGTTATGTGGGTGACCTGCTTTACAGCTGTCAGAACTTATGACCTGTCCTGGAGAAATCCATCATTCTTCCTTTTGAGCAGAGGCTGCTGCTGTGTTGTGTCAGCAGCTGGCCAGTTGTTGCAAGTCAAACCCATCTGGTGTTTTTTTTCCTGACCTCTACAGGACAACATGGATAGTATAGGTCAGGAGTAGGCAACCTTGGCTCTTTTATGACTCGTGGACTTCAACTCCCAGAATTCCTGAGCCAGCATGGGGAAAACTTTGGCCCCTTCATGACTCGTGGACTTCAACTCCCAGAATTCCCGAGCCAGCGTGGCTCAGCTTGGAAACCTCTCCCTTTTCTCTCAGCATGGTTGGCTCAGGAATTCTGGAATTCTGGGAGTTGAAGTCCACGAGTCATGAAGGGGCCAAAGTTTCTCCCATGCCGGCTCAGGAATTCTGGGAGTTGAAGTCCACGAGTCATAAAAGAGCCAAGGTTGCCCACTCCTGGTGTACGTTTTTATTAAAAGTAGTCCTCGAAATACTATTTGTTTAGTGGCCATTCGAAGTTACAACGGCACTGGAAAAAGTGACTTGAAACCGTTTTTCACACGACCGTTGCAGCATCCCCAGGGTCACGTGATCAGAATTCAGCTGCTTAGCAACTGCCTCCTATTTATGACGGTCGCAGCATCCCGAGGTCACCTTTTTTGACCTTCTAACCAGCAAAGTCCAGAAGCTGTGAATGCTCCAACACTGGAAGTTTTTAAGAAGAGACTGGACAGCCATTTGTCCGAAATGGTGCAGGGTTTCCTGCCTGAGCAGGGGGTTGGACTAGATGACCTCCAAGGTCCCTTCCAACTTTATTATTATTATTATTATTATTATTATTATTATTATTATTATTATTATTATTATTATTATTATCATCATCATCATCATCATCATCATCTTCTTCTTCTTCTTCTTCTCCTCCTCTTCCTCCTCCTTTTTCCTTCTCTTTCTCTTTTTTTCTTTTCTTTTTTTTCTTTTTCTTCTTTTTCTTTTTCGTCTTCGTCTTCGTCTTCTCAGGCCTCCAGGACAGAATAGTAGAATATCTCTGAATTCAGAGAAGGAAGCATTAGGGGAAAGTGGAAAAAGTTGCTTTCATAATGAGAATTTTCACAAATATTTTATTTTGTCTTTTTTTGGAACCTTGCTATCCAGTAGCTGACCCTGACAACTGCTTTCCATTCTTTTCTTGGCTTCCCGGGATCGAAACACGGGGGCAAAATTTTGCTTTTAGGTTCTTGTTATTTTTTTCATTTCTCAAACATGCAAAATACCCCAGGTTTTGTCCTTTTAAACAAAAGAAAGGACACTTCAGCTGGTTTTGAGTTTTGTTCCCCACGCGTGCCGTTTACTATTCGAAACGTTTCATTGGAACAATCCAGTTGAGAGATTTGGCTTCAAAATCAAAGCAAAACATTATTATGATTTCATTTATTTGCCACCTGTTTCGCCGTGGCTCTAAAAAAAGTGACCTTTGACCGTTTTTCACACTTACTGACCGTCGCAGCATCCCCACGGCCACCTGGTCAAAATTCCGACGCTTGGAAACTGGCATGTACTTACGACTGTTGCAGCATCCTGGGTCATGTGACCCCCCCCTTTGGCCACCTTCCACCAATCGGGAGGCCAGATTCACTTCACAACCGTTACGACTAGCTCTAACAACAGCGGTGACTCGCTTAACGACCGTGGGAAGAAAGGTCGTAAAACGGGGCAATTAATGAATGTCTTACTTAGCAGCAAATTTGGAGATCGGTTGTCGTAAGTCAAGGACTGCCCGGCCTTGTCTTTAAAAGCCCTGGGTTCATTCCCCCTGGTTGGGGGCCGGGACCACCCCAAGGAGCAGCGAGAGGGGTGCCTAGAGCAGCCTGCTTACAGAGAGACTGTCCGCCCAGCACTTTGAGACTTAGAGCTGGTTTTCGTTGCTGCCTGGGGTGGTGTATTGTTTTTTGCTTTTCCTTTTAATTGACCCACTGGGAATTAATTTTGATTGCCGTGGTGGAGGAACTTAGTAAATAAACCCAGAAAGGAAATAGAGCCAGGCAGAGCCGTTCAAGCCTTTGACTTAGGGCAGTGTTTCTCAACCTTGACAATTTTAAGGCATGTGGACTTCAACTCCCAGAATTCCACAGCCAGCAATGCTGGCTGTGGAATTCTGGGAGTTGAAGTCCACATGCCTTAAAATTGTCAAGGTTGAGAAACACTGGGTCACTAGGGAATCCGCGGAACGCCAGATGGTTTTAGAATTTCTTGATTTGCTTGGTTTGCGGAGTTCGGATTGCAAACATAGCTGGGTGTGTGGTTCCCGAACGTTGTGCTGCACCGACAATTCCTCTTTTTNCCTGAAAAAGGCAGGACAAGAAGCAACGGATGGAAACTCATCAAGGAGAGAAGCAACCTGGAACTAAGGAGAAACTTCCTGATGGTGAGAACAATTAACCCGTGGAACCACCTGCCTCCAGAAGTGGTGAATGCTCCAACACTGGAAGTTTTTAAGAAGAGACTGGACAGCCATTTGTCCGAAATGGTATAGGGTTTCCTGCCTGAGCAGCGGGTTGGACTAGATGACCTCCAAGGTCCCTTCCAACCTTTATTGTTGTTATTATTATTATTGTTATTGTTACGAAACGTCTGCAAGAAAACCACCAAGCCCAGAGAGCACCAAGGACCCTCATTTCAGCTTTGAGCTACAGAGATTCTCCTTTATTGGAATCGTCCAATAGCCCAGAAGAACCAGGGAACCAGAACCGTCCTGTTTCTGCAGGGCTATCCAATCTGGTCAGCTTTAAGACTTGTGGACTTCAACACCCAGAATTCCCCACCCACCCCTCTGCTCATTCATATCCTCTGCCGCTTTATCCCTAAAATATCTATGCAAGCGCATCTTGAGCAGCGGCAGCCCCCCCCTCCCCCTTGCAAGTTTTCCGGATCAAGGGAGATCCGGTGACCCTCGTTCACGCCTCGGTGATTGAACAGCTGAATGCGCAGGGCAGCAGCTAATCCGATTGTGGGTCTGGAGGTTTTTGTAAATTACTGAGCAACCGAGCCGTTGATTGATGTGTGACCCGCCCCGATTGCCGGTGGCTTAGTGCAGTGGTTCTCAACCTGTGGGTCGGGACCCCATTTGGGGTCGATCGACCATTTCACGGGGGTCGCCAAGCAAGGCTGTCCGCCATTTTTTTGTCCGCCATTTTTCCCCCTTTTCCGGCGGGTGCCTTACCTCCCTTGGGCTGGGCCAGCTGGTGGTCGGCCTGCTCCGTCTCTGCCGCTTGCCAGCTACGCCTCGGCCGGCGCAGGGGGCAGAACCACGCATGTGCGACGCTCCCGGGCAGGGAAAGTCCTCGACTTACGACCGGTTTAGTCCTCAACATACGACCGGTTTAGTCCTCAACATACGACCGGTTTAGTCCTCGACCTACGACCGGTTGGGGTCGCGGCATTAAAAAGGTTGAGAACCACTGGCTTAGTGTAATGTGGGGATTCTGCCTTTGAGTCTGCATTCAGCTTTGCTAAGCCAGGGGTGTCTAGTCTGGGCAACTTTTAAGACTCGTGGACTTCAATTCCCAGAGTTCCCCAGCCACCAGAGCAGAGCTGGGGAATTCTGGGCGTTGAAGTCCCACATGTCTTATATAGCATGGCTCTTCCACCTGGGCAACTTTAAGACTTGTGAACTTCCAGCGCCCAGAATTCCCCAGCTCTGCTATAGGCTGGTTGGGGAATTCTGGGAGTTGAAGTCCACAAGTCTTAAAGTTGTCCAGGTTGGACACCGCTGTCCTAAGCCGTCCAGTTTTGTCTGCTGTGTTAAAATCCAGCTCTTTATAGGACTGGATCTAAGTAGGGCTGGACCTCTCTCTCTCTCTACTGCAGGGGTCCTCAACCGTGGCCACTTTAAGACTTGGGGACTTCAACTCCCAGAATTCCTCAGACTGTAGGGCTCCTGGGTGCTCTCTGAGCTTGGTGGTTTTCTTGCAGACGTTTCATGACCCAACTAGGGAACATCATCAGTGCTAGAAGGAAGGAAGGAAGGAAGGAAGGAAGGAAGGAAGGAAGGAAGGAAGGAAGGAAGGAAGGAAGGAAGGAAGGAAGGACTGTGGGGTCCTTGGTGCTCTCTGAGCTGGGTGGTTTTCTTGCAGACGTTTCATGACCCAACTAAGTAACATCATCAGTGCTAGAAGGGAGGAGGAAGGAAGGAAGGAAGGAAAGAAAGAAAGAAGAAAAAGAAGAGAAACAAAGAAAGAAAGAAAAAGAAAGGAAGGAAGGAAAGAAAGAAAGAAAGAAAGAGGAAAGGAAAGGAAAGGAAAGAAAAGAAAGAAAGACTGTGGGGTCCTTGGTGCTCTCTGAGCTTGGTGGTTTCCTTGCAGACGTTTCATGACCCAACTAGGGAACCCCATCAGTGTTAGAAGGGAGGGGGGGTCTTTCCTCTGTTTATATACAGTAGCTGGCCCTGCCAATGTTGGTGGGAGTGGTTTTTTCCTCTTGGTAATCCCTTGATTATGCTGCTGTTTATATTACTATTTACTATTTTAAAAATGCAAGGGAGACTCTCCTGGCTTGATCTCAGTGGATTCTCCTAACGGGCGAGCCGGTGCAATGCGTGGACCTTCCAGCCCTTGCATTTTATACCTCTGCGATGACTCTATTTATTTATTTAACCATCTACTTATTATTGAATTTATACGGCGCAAGGAACCAGACGGTCCTTAATCCTAGTGAGTTCTGGGTGCAGTTTTGCCAAGGAGTGGCTCGTCCTTGGAGACCTTGGGATGGTGGCCAAAGCTAATGGAGGTCAGAGTCCACGGGAGGGGAAGAGCTTCAGGCTGTCTGTCATGCTGGATGAGTCGATGTAAAATTACACCGGAAAGAAAATTAAACCGCCTTCAGTTGTGTTTTTTTTGGGGGGGGGAATCCTGTTGTTCAGGATGGGAGTGCCGGTGCCAGCAGACCTTTGTCAACACCTCCGCATGCCTGCCCGTTGACTAGAAAAGGATTTGCATGTCGTAATGAACAAGAAGGCCCCGTCACGCTAACCCCGCGTGCACAAGCTCCGCCGTGGGTGACGCATTTGGGCAGCTCACGTGCACGTGGTGGGTTGCAGCTCAGAAAATCCGAGCCGTGCGCACCCGCCAGGTGTAGGATCTTAGATCGCCTTTGGAAGCCTTAACTTTTGCAGAAAAGCTATAGCTGAAAATAAAGATTACTATTTTGATTACTTTTTTTTTTTTAATGGCAGGGTGGTGGAACCCACCCAAAACCCCTTGGCCAGATCAAAGGGAGGAACAGCAGCACAAATCCCTCCTAATTTGGAATTAAGTTTACTACAGCTTTTTTTTTTTTTTTTTTGCAAAACGAATTGCGACTTGATAACTCGTGGGCCGTTTTCAGATGAGTGGACTTCAACTCCCAGAACTCTGAGAATTGAAGTCTGCGGATTTTAAAGTTGTTGAGGTTGACAAACACTATTGTGTAGACCCAGGGGTAGTCAACCTTGGCTCTTTTATGACTCGTGGACTTCAACTCCCAGAATTCCTGAGCCAGCATAGCTGGCTCAGGAATTCTGGGAGTTGAAGTCCACGAGTCATAAAAGAGCCAAGGTTGACTACCCCTGGTGTAGACTGTAGTATTTTGGAGAACTTTGTTTTTTTTTAATGTGCTGGTAGTTATTTGCTTTCGGGGCTAAAGTGTCAACTGCCTTAGTTCCAGGTTGCTTCTCTCCTTGATTAGTTTTTATCTGTTGCTTCTTGCCTTGGCTTCTGGTGCTTTGGAGAATAGGTGGACACCCCCCCTTTTCTATGGCAGCCCCTTAAGTAACCCCTAAAGTCCTTCTTTACTCCAGACTGGCCATTCTCAAATCCCGCAACCGTTCTTCGTATGTTCTCGTCTCCAGGTCTTCAGTCATCTTAGTTGCTCTTCTCTGCACTTCTTTCCAAAGCCTCAACGTCTTTTTTTGTAACGTGGTGGTGACCAGAACTGGATGCCGTGTTCCAGGGGTGGCCTTACTAAGGCTTTATAAAGCAGGGCTAATACTTAGTACCTCCCTCTTTCTCCCACTCCCCCTACTCCAACCATACATACTTGGGAGTTGTGAAGATCGTGGCTGGAACCGCTTAAAAATCTCCGGCTGGCGAGAAAATGCAGCCCTTTCATGAAACGTGCGTCTTTAAATCTTGTGGGTGTTTCCAAGCGGTTTTTCTGTGGGCGTGCTCCCTCTGTGTGTGTGTGTGTGTGTGTGTGTGTGTGTTTGTGTACATTCTTCTGTAGCCGCTAGCAAGTCTGCCTCCCCCTTTCCTGGCCTCTGGTTGCATATCCTGCTGAGCTGAGTAAGAATTGTGTAGAGCTGGGGAATCCCTCGCCGCTGAGTTGCTGTCGCTGTCGCTGCTGTTGTGCGATGTGCGTTGTGACTTTATGGCTAGATCATGGGGTGGTGACCGGCCCAAGGCTGATGAAAACTTTCACGCCTAGGTGGAGCTGCAATTATTTGGGTTGAGGTTTCTCAAGCTTCCTGGTGGTTCTGGAGCAACAAGAGCAAAGCGGTTGCAAGCCGCACACCGGGAGGTTGTGAAATACGCCTGCATTTGGGCGTTTGTTCATTTCTGCATTTAACAAATAAAATAAAATAGCAAAGAAACATGTCAGCCGATGCGGGCCGTCCTCGACCTCTTGTCCGCCGCCGCGCCCAAAATTTCCATCGCTAAGCAAGACGGTCCTTAAATGAGTTTTTGCCTCGTTTTACGACCTTTCTTGCCACCGTTGTTAACGGAGTTACTGCAGTTACGTTAGTGGCACGGTTGTTGACCAACCTTGCTTGTCGGAAAGCTGCAAAAGACAATCCCAAGACCCCATGGGCACTGCGGCTGTCGGATACACAGTTGCCCGTTCCCAAGTGTCCATGTTTTGGTAAGGTGGCCACAGGGTGCTGCGACAGTCGTCAGTCTGAGGAATTCTGGGAGTTGAAGTCCACAAGTCACCAAAGGGCCAAGTTGGAAGACCCCTGGACTTCAATTCCCAGAATTCCTCAGCTAGACATGCTGGCTGAGGAATTCTGGGAGTTGAAGTCCACAAGTCATCAAAGGGCCAAGTTTGAAAATCCCTGGTCTTGAGCCATTGCAAGTGGGTGTAGCTGGATCAAAGGCCTGAACGCAGCAGCAGCAGCAGTTGGGAAACCTCTGTCTGTGTGTGTGTGTGTGTGTGTGTCTTTGTGTGTGTGTGTTGGTGACTTAGGCTAATTTGCTGTGGGGAACTCCCCCCCCCCATGTTTGGATGCTCATTAAGCAAGCCCATAGGGCAGAGGCCACCCACCTTTTCATGCTGCTGGCCTGGAGGGAAAGAGAACAGCTGTAAAATTTGCGCATGCACGCAAACAGGGCCTTGCGTGAATGGGGCCATGCGCACCCGCACAGTCCTAGTGGCTATGTTTCCACAGGGGTTAGGCACCACTTCTGCTAGCACAGCGCACAGGCGCAAATGGGCCGTGCAACCCGCACAGTGCTAACGGACCTGTTTCCGCAGGCGCTAGGCGCCGCCTCTGCTAGCGCTGCGCGCAGGCGCAAATGGGCCACACAACCCGCACGGTGCTAGTGACTCCATTTTTGCAGTGCTGCCTTTTCTAGCGCTGTGGACAGGCGCAAATGGGCCACGCAACCCGCACGGTGCTAGTGACTCCATTTTTGCAGCGCTGCCTTTTCTAGCGCTGTGGACAGGCGCAAATGGGCCACGCAACCCGCACGGTGCTAGTGACTCCATTTTTGCAGCGCTGCCTTTTCTAGCGCTGTGGACAGGCGCAAATGGGCCACGCAACCCGCACGGTGCTAGTGCTGGGCACTGCCTCTGCTAGCGCCTACCCACAGGCACGAACAAATCTAGCGCAAGTGGAGTTGAATGTCCTGTGGCCAGTAGGCCACAGCCCTGCAATGGGCGGTGGAGCATAGGTTGGGGACCCTGCCGTAGGGCTGGTTTTGCTGGGAACCAGAAGCGCGTGCCACTTTCCGGCGAAAATGTCACAGATCCCAGTCACTAAGCGGGTGTTCGTAAGTTGAGGAGTACCTGTACTACGTGATCCAAACGCTTGTTTAAAGCAAGGCCAGGTTGTAAATAATAATAATAATAATAATAATAATAATAATAATAATAATAATAATAATAATAATAATAATAATAATAATAATAATAATAATAATAATAATAAAGTTGGAAGGGACCTTGGAGGTCATCTAGTCCAACCCCCTGCTCCGGCAGGAAACCCTATACCATTTCAGACAGGTGGCTGTCCAGTTTCTTCTTAAAAACCTCCAGTGTTGGAGCATTCACTGCTTCTGGAGGCAAGGAGTTCCACTGGTTAATTGTCCTCACTGTCAGGCAGTTTCTCCTTAGTTCCAGGTTGCTTCTCTCCTTGATGAGTTTCCATAGGAGCCCCTCCTTTTTCACCCTGTGGTTTTGCTGCCTTTCATGCCTTCCTCTGCCCAGCTTCCTAGGTGGGGCGGAAACTTCCTTTTTTCCTGCCCTTAATGGATTCTTTCTTCTCTCTCCTGCTTCTTTAGGCTTGAATGTAACCTGGGAAAGACACAAAGATGTCGTCGCTTCACAACACCAGAATCTCGGCACTCCTGGCCTGGGTAAGGTAGCCCCTTCATTACGGTTGAGAAAAACCCCTTGGGTTGTGGTCTCCTTCAAGCTGGGGAAGGGGTGGGCGACCCAGGGCCCCTTGACGGCCCGTGGACTTCAATTCCCAGAATTCCTGAGCCAGCCAAAATGGCTGGCCGAGGAATTCTGGGAGTTGAAGTCCACACCTCTTAACAGTTACCCTTGGTGAGACGTGATGGGATGCGTCTGCCCCAACTGGTGACTCTTCAGGTTTATGGGTTTATTGCAGGGGTAGTCAACCTTGGCTCTTTTATGACTCGTGGACTTCAATTCCCAGAAGCTTAGCTGGCTCAGGAATTCTGGGAATTGAAGTCCACAAGTCATAAAAGAGTCAAGGTTGACTACCCCTGATTTAGATCCTAAATATTAAATCAATTAGTATCTTTTAAGAGGCATTGCTATGGAAGCCTGCTTGGCACAAAAAGAAAGCTAGAATTAGACTTAAAAATGGTTTTTTTTATGTGGCCTATAATGGAAGAGTTTAAAATCTCTTTAAAATCTCACTTAATGGCCTAAGGAGAACTTAAAAGGGAAAAAATGTTCTTTCTGAGCACGGGCCAGAATTTATGGTCCTTGGGAACCCCTTCCCACATGTTTCTCTGGCATAGTTGCTCCGTCTTGGCAAACTGCAACCTGCCTCATTGACCAGCGTTTCAGAGCGACGCCGGGCAGGACACACACACACACCCCGGGAATTCTGCCCCTTGCCTGGCACGTGGCTGGCCTGGCAGCCTCTGACCCGGCTCTCCTTCTCCGCAGGTGAACAGTCTGAAGCTGGGCGATGCCGTCACTTCCCTATCTCAGCTCCAGGACTGCAGCCTCTTCCTCAAGATCATCGGCAAAATGTAAGACCGATTTCGGCTTTCTTCCTGTAGGCTATAGTTAGCACAAGGGTCCCTGACCCCTGGGCTGTGACCCCCGTGCCGGGCTGCAGCTTGTGCGGAATCAGGCTGCGGAAATGGTGGGCATGAAGCCAGCATTCGCACACGGAACCATTTCCTCTTCTCCTCCCCCCCCCCACTCGCCAGTCCACAAAGCCAAAAAGGTTGGGGACCTCTGTCTTGAACCCTGTTTGTTTAGGATGCTGCTGACCCCTCAAACTGTTCCTGAGCTGTGTTTCCCCTTCCCCACATCCCTGCCCTCTCCCTCTTTCTCCCCTTTCCCCCCCCCCCCCACATTGTATGCATCCGCTGGCTGAAGAATTCTGGGAGTTGAAGTCCACCTATCTTAAAGTTGCCCAGGTTGAGAAAGACTGGTCCAAGATTATTTATTCAGTTATATCTTATATAATAAGAGCCCTGTTGGCCCGGGGGTTAGAATGCAGCGTTGCAGACTGACTCTGCACACTGCCAGCGGTTCGATTCTCACCGGCTCAAGGTTGACTCAGCCTTCTGTCCTTCCAAGGTCAGTAAAATGAGGACCCAGATTGTTGGGGGCAACAGACTGACTCTGTAAACTGCTTAGAGAGGGCTGCAAAGCACTGTGAAGCGGTGTATAAGGCAGGGGTAGGCAACCTTGGCCCCTTCATGACTGGTGGACTTCAACTCCCAGAATTCCTCAGCTAGCATGGGGCAACTATGGCCCCCTCATGACTGGTGGACTTCAACTCCCAGAATTCCTGAGCCAGCATGAGGGAAACTTTGGCCCCTTCATGACTGGTGGACTTCAACTCCCAGAATTCCTCAGCCAGCATGGGGGAACTATGGCCCCCTCATGACTGGTGGACTTCAACTCCCAGAATTCCTGAGCCAGCATGGGGGAACTATGGCCCCCTCATGACTGGTGGACTTCAACTCCCAGAATTCCTGAGCCAGCATGAGGGAAACTTTGGCCCCTTCATGACTGGTGGACTTCAACTCCCAGAATTCCTCAGCCAGCATGGCTCAGCTTGTAAATCTCTCCCTTTTCCCTCAGTTGGCTTTGCTTTTTCCAAAGTGGATTGATTCTCTTCTCTCCTCTCCTCTCCTCTCCTCTCCTCTTCCTTCCTTCCTTCCTTCCTTCCTTCCTTCCTTCCTTCCTCCTTCCTTCCTTCCTTCCTTCCTTCCTTCCTTCTTTCTTTCCTTCCTTCCTTCCTTCCTTCCTTCCTTCCTTCCTTCCTTCCTTCTTTCTTT
>NW_015391068.1:41735-55613 GCF_001527695.2 Protobothrops mucrosquamatus
CTTCCTTCCTTCCTTCCTTCCTTCCTTCCTTCCTTCCTTCCTTCCTTCCTTTCTTTCTTTCTTTCTTTCTTTCTTTTTCTTTCTTTCTTTCTTTCCAGACATGGCACAGAAGAGGGGCAGGATGTTTCCCAGAAGAGTCTGGCAGAGCGGGTGACCCAAGTTGTCAGCTTCCTTCAAAGTAAGTGCTTCCCATCAGTCGGAGGAGGCTTGGATCTGGGGGAGGTGGGGAAGCTTTGTCCCGGCAGTCACACACACACACACCCCCCACAGACGCAAAAAACAAACTTTAAAGCTCCATCTAGGCTCCCGGCCGTTCCCCTGTTTCCTCCCAAGGCCCTCCCACACCCTGTGAGTCTATGAATCTGGGATTCTAAGGGTGACAGACACTTTTTCTCAGTGCGGTCACTAAATGAATGGTTGTAAGTTGAGAACCAACCTGTAGAAGAGCTGCAGGCTGCTCAGACGGGAAGCGGATTCCAAGAGCAGCCGCCTCCAACCAAAAGTGGCCCTGCTTAGAAGACGTTGGGCTGAGTCAGGGTGTGGGGAGAGGCTGGGGGTTCGGGAGCTGAGGGGGGGGGTCCCTGATGGGGCGGCATTCAGGGCTCACTTACGCTTCTCCCACCTGTCTCCTCCCAGAAATCTGCAAGCACAAGCCCCTCCCGCACAGCCTGGTCTCCGAGGAGAAGCTTCTAGCAGCGGAAGAGCTGGAGTTAGCCAAGGTGGGGCCCGGCCGTTGCAACGTGGGGCTTTCCGTGTCTGGGGCCCGGGCTTGGCCCGGATGGGTGGAAGGAGCCGGGGGGCTCAGCCTGGGGAAAAGAAGAGGCCGGGGGTCACGGCTCAGCTGCCAGTTAGGGGAAGATGGTTTATTTATTTCTATCCTGCCTTTATTGCGTTTGCAAGTAAGGCAGCGAGCATTCCCCCACACATCCCCTCCTCTTATTTTCCCCACAACAACCCTGTGAGGCGGGCTGAGCTGAGAGAGAGGGACTGGCCCAAAGTCACCCAGCCGGCTTTCGGGCCTAAGGCGGGACTAGAACTCACCGCCTCCTGGTGATTGGCCCAAAGTCACCCAGCCAGCTTTCAAGCCTAAGGCGGGACTAGAACTCTCCGTCTCCTGGTGATTGGCCCAAAGTCACCCAGCCGGCTTTTGTGCCTAAGGCGGGACTAGAACTCACTGCCTCCTGGTGATTGGCCCAAAGTCAGCAGCTGCCTTTCATGACTAAAGTGGGACTAGAACTCATTGTCTCCTGGTGATTGGCCCAGAGTCAGCAGCTGCCTTTCATGCCTAAGGCGGGACTAGAACTCACTGCCTCCTGGTGATTGGCCCAAAGTCAGCAGCTGCCTTTCATGCCTAAGGCGGGACTAGAACTCACCGCCTCCTGGTGATTGGCCCAGAGTCAGCAAGCTGCCTTTCATGACTAAAGTGGGACTAGAACTCATTGTCTCCTGGTGATTGGCCCAAAGTCACCCAGCTGGCTTTCACGCCTGAGGCGGGACTAGAACTCACCGTCTCCTGGTGATTGGCCCAAAGTCATCCAGCCGGCTTTCATGACTAAGTTCATGGCCTGGCCCTAACCCTGCCTGAAGAGGGTCCAGGTATCACTTCATCCAGGGTCCTCTGAAGCTGGGCACCTTCCAGTTGGTCAACCACGCTTTTGGGAGAAGTTGGGAGACTGGAGAAAAGTCCTCCAAAATAGTCAAAGCCAAGGATGGCCTCTTGAGTAGAGGGGCACCACCTCCTCCTCCTTTAAGGTGGCTGAAAGCCCCCTCTTAAACCAAGGCTTGGGCCCAACCCCATGCTACCACCCAAGAGGCCTTGACCAGCCAGGAGGGGCCGGAGTCCAGGTGGCCAAGCTCCCAGCTACGAGGCCCTGCCCATTTCCTCAAAGTCTTCCCAGCTGCCTTTGGCCAGAAGCTCTCTAGAGGTGTGTTACCATCTCATGGAGCTTCTTGACCGCCACTGCTGGCCGTCCTTCCCCTCCCATACAGGTGTGTCCTGGTGACTGTTTTTCTTCCGCTCTTCCCAGGTGGTGACGCTGCTGCTGTACTACGCTTCCATGAGCGATAAGATCCCTCGGGAATGGACTGCGCTGGAACACGGCCTCCAGGTAAGGGAGATCTTCTGGATTCCCTCTGGAATCTGGTCGGCCAGGTGCCGCCTCGTCTCTTACCTGTCAGCCTCTGGGGTGCTAGGCTGCGTTTCGCCTCGGCAGACTTCGCCTTTTAGCTGCAGCATGCAGGTTCAGCAACGCAGGTAGTCCTCAAGTTACGACAGTCCACTTAGTGACCGAAGTTACAACGGCGTTGAAAAAAGCGGACTTAGGGCAGTTTTTCACACTTATGACCTTTGCAGCCTCCCCCGGGTCACGTGATCAAAATTCAGACGCTTGGCAAATGACTCGCGTTTATGACGGCTGCAGTGTGACACATGATCCTCTTTTGTGACTTTTTGACAAGTCGGGGGAGGGGGGGAGAAGCCAGGTTCGCTTAACCCAGTGGTTCTCAACCTTTTTAATGCCGCGACCCCAACCGGTCGTAAGTCGAGGACTAAACCGGTCGTAAGTCGAGGACTACCCAACTGGTCGTAAGTTGAGGACTTTCCCTGCCCGGGAGCGCCGTGCATGCGTGGTTCCGCCCCCTGCGCCGGCCGAGGCGTAGCTGGCAAGCGGCAGAGACGGAGCAGGCCGACCACCAGCTGGCCCAGCCCAAGGGAGGTAAGGCACCCGCCGGAAAAGGGGGAAAAAATGGCGGACAGCCTTGCTTGGCGACCCCCGTGAAATGGTCGATCGACCCCAAATGGGGTCGCGACCCATAGGTTGAGAACCACTGGCTTAACCACAGTTTGACTAATTTAACGACTGCAATTTGATTCGCTTAACAAGTGCCAAGAAATATCATAAAACGGGGGCAAAATGTTCCTTAACTGTCTCGCTTAGCAACGGAAATTTTGGGCTCAGCTGCGGTTGCAAAGCGAGGACTACCTGTAGTTCTCCTTGTTTGGGGGAATAACTGAAGGGTAGAGCACCATCAAAACTGAGTTGAGGTCTGGCCTGGTTGTGGGGGGGGCATAGGCTGGGTCTGATTTCCTGTGACACCCCTTCCCTGGATAACTCAGGGGCTGCCTGTTTCCCCCCCCTCTCGCCCCCCAGACGGAGATGGCCAAGTTCCTGAACTTCATGCTCTACAACGAAGATTGTCTCAGCGAAGATCTGGAGAACTTCCTCCAAAAGAAAAGTGAGTCCTGTGTGAACCAAGCAGGTTTCAGAGTGTGATGCTTTGCCTGGAAATCTTTGTACCTCAAGTCTTTGGAGGTTCTCAGTCCTCCAGGTCCTGGTTGTCCCAAAGATGCTTTTTTAGGAGACCACTGGATGTCAACGTTCCGACTAATGGAACCCTTCAAGGAAATTCCAGGCATATTTATTCTGAAAAAGTCTGTAATCATGGACACATTATCGGCACATATTGAATGGGTGCCAGAATCCGAATTTCTCTTGCTTGCGTCTAACTTTTCTTGCTAAAACCCCTCCCTTATTTTGCAGTCATATCTTCCAATTAGCCCGGAGGGCAAAGATTCACTTCCATTCCTTTTCCCGGGCTTCCTTTATAAATCTCCTCCCTTTCTCTGTCATCTGAATTAACTCTAAAAATAACAGGCAGTTCTGTATATCTTGTCAAAGCAATAATAATATCCTATATCAGTGATGGCGAACCTTTTAGAGACCGAGTGCCCAAACTGCAACCCAAAACCCACTTATGCATCGTCGGGTCCCGGATAGGTATGGCCCGTTGGGTGGGTGTGGCCCATTGGGTGGGTATGGCTGCGGTGGTAACGGCAGATTGGGTGGGACTAAAAAGTTCAATCAATTCCAACTTTGCAAGATCTTTTTTTTCCCCGCGAGAAGTTGAAATTGACTGATTGATTGAACCTTTTTTCTTTTTTTGCACATGGCGGTGGAGGCCTAAAGCGAAAAGGTTTTATAAAACCCAGCTGAAGGCCCAGGACTGGGGCGACGGCGTCCGTGCCCACAGAGAGGGCTCTGAGTGCCACCTCTCGCACCCGTGCCATAGGTTCCCCACCACGGGCCTATATTAATACCGTTGACACTGGACTTCCTTGTTTTTTGTTTTTCGCTTCCCATCCAAGAAGCTTCCTCAGTTCTGACTGGATGGTGGGGAAGGGAAGGATTTACATTCCTTGCACAGACAGCTGGTCATTTGCATCCTTTTGGAGAGTGGTTAAGGCCACCTGGAGGTTTACCTGTGTCCTCAGGGTCACCTGAGTGGTGCAAATGGGGGTGGAGCCTTTTTGGAACTGTTGAACTTTGTTGAATTGTGGGTTTCTCTGAGCTGGGTGGGTTTTCTGGTAGACATTTAATTACCAAACTAGGTAATATCATGAGTGCTAGATGGGAGTGGAGTTTGTGGTGGAGGACAAGGACAAGGACGAGGAAGACTGTGGAGTCCTTGGTGCTGTCTGAAGTTGGCTGCTCCCTTGCAGACATTTCATGACACAACAGTGGAACAACCTGCCTCCACAAGCGGTGAATGCACCAACACTGGAAGTTTTTAAGAAGAGACTGGACAGCCATTTGTCCGAAATGGGATAAGGTTTCCTGCCTGAGCAGGGGGTTGGACTAGATGATCTCCAAGGTCCCTTCCAACTTTATCATCATCATCATCATCATCATCATCATCATCATCATCATCATCATCATCATCATCATTATTATTATTATTATTATTATTATTATTATTATTATTATCTAGGTAATGACTAGACTAGAGCACTCATGTTGTTCCTTAGTTGGGTCATGAAACGTCTGCAAGGGAGCAGAGAGAATAAGAATCAGAATAGAGGTGGACAGGACCTTGGAGATCGTCTAGTCCAGCCCCCTGCTGAAGCAGGAGATCCTATACCATTTTAGACAAATGGCTGTCTAGTCTCTCTGAAAACCTCCGGTGATGGAGCACCCACGATTTCTGGAGGCCAGCTGTTCCACTGGTTTAATTGTCCTCACTTGTCAGGAAATTTCGCCTTAATTCCAGGTTGCGTCTCTCTTTGATCAGTTTCCATCCATTGTTTCTTGTCCTGCCTCCAGATGCTTTGGAAAATAAATTGACCCCCTCCTCTTTGTGGTAGCCCCTCAAATTCTGGAACACTCCTATCATGTCCCCCCTAGTCCTTCTTTTCTCTAGAGCAGGGGTCCTCCACCTTGGCCACTTGAAGGCTTGTGGACTCCAACTCCCAGAATTCCTCAGCCAGCAAAGCTGGCTGAGGAATTCTGGGAGTTGAAGTCCACAAGCCTTCAAGTGGCCAAGGTTGAGGACCCCTGCTCTAGACTGGCCATTCCCAAATCCTGCAACCGTTCTTCTTCATATCTGTTGGCCTCCAGGTCTTTAATCATCCTAGTTCCTCTTCTCTGCCTTTTTTTCCAAAGTCTCGACGTCTTTTTTTGTAATGTGGTGACCCAAACTGGACCCAGGCATTCCAGGGGTGGCCTGACTTAAGGCACTAAGGACCCCCAGAACGGGAGTGGTTGAGACTAGCCAAAGTCGAAGTGACAAAGGCATGGAAGCAGGCTGGACAAAAGCCAGGAGAAGCTCCTGCAGGGAAAGGAATCAAGTCGTTAACAGAACAAAAGGACAAAAGTTGTGTCCGGGCATGGCAAGCCCTCCCCTTTCCCCTCCCCCCAGGGCCCACCAACAAAGGAGTTGGGCCTGCATGGGAAGCCCCTCCCCACCTACTCTGGGAGGGGGGGTGTAAAGAGACTTCCCAAAAGAAGCCTGTCCAGCCTTTGGAGTCATTTTTTTGGGGATCCCAGATTTGGTGGCTTCTGTCCCTCTGGTTCTAGTGCCTGGCAGCCTCGGAGTGGACGCTGGGTAAGTGTGGGATGAGAGTGTGCGTGTGTGCGTGTGTGTATATGAGAGCAAAACTATATCAGTGAAAGTCTGCTCTTGTTTTAAATTCACTGGGCCTCTTGTGTATTTTAAAGAAGCATTTGTGCCTTCCGAGTTCAGTTGATTTGGGATTGAGTGTGGCAATTTTCCAGGCTTGTGAGTGGGTGATCCTGAGCACAGTTGTGTAACAGTGACAATGCACAATGTCTGGAGGCCGCTAGGTTGAGAAGATTGAGATTACTTGACGGCTATAACTGAAAGATGCTGCAGCAGAGGTGTGCACGATGGGTTCCCACGTCACGTTTATCTCTGGTTCCTTCTTCAGACTCCCAATCCGATCGTGTTTACGCTGGCTGACCCTTTATAATGGGTAGTTTCTCTGTTTTTCCTGACCCTACAAAGCTCTTTCTTTCTCGGGGTCACTTTCTCCGAAACAAAGACGCTCCTCTTCCCCTTTGCAGCAAAACGAACTTCTTTTGAAACTTCTTATTTACTACCGGTAGGAAAATGCCAGTTGACTTGAAGGCTGCGCTTCTCCTTAGGCCTGCTCACAGCCTCACAGCCTGCTCTGCTCTCCTTTTCCTCCAGTGCCTCCAGCGTCCTCCAGCTCCTCCAGTGCCAGCTCGGAAGAGAGCACCCCGCCGAAACGAGGGGTGCCTTTCTTGAAACTGCACAAGATCGCCTCTTCTTCCAGCATGAATAAGTAAGGGTGGTTTTCTTCCCAGGGCCTGATGGGGAGGTTTTATCATTCCATTTATATTTATATTTTTATTTTATTTTATTTTATTTTATTTTATTTTTTAATTTAATTTAATTTTATTATTTTTTGTTTTATTTTATTTCATTATTTTATTTTATTATTTATTATTTTATTTCATTTCATTATTTTATTTATTTTATTTCATTATTTTATTTATTTTATTTCATTATTTATTTTATTTTATTTCATTCATTTTATTTTATTTTTTACTATTTTATTTTATTTCATTATTTTATTTATTTTATTTTATTTCATTATTTTATTTTTTCATTCATTTTATTTTTTATTATTTTATTTTATTTCATTATTTTATTTATTTTATTTCATTCATTTTATTTTTTTACTATTTTATATTATTTTATTTATTTTATTTTATTTTATTTCATTATTTTATTTATTTTATTTTATTTCATTTATTTTTTCATTCATTTTATTTTCTTTTTTACTATATTTTATTTCATTATTTTATTTATTTTATTTCATTATTTTATTTTTTCATTCATTTTATTTTTTATTTTATTTCATTTCATTATTTTATTTTATTTTATTTTTTATTTTATTTTTCATTATTCATTTTATTTTATTTTTTATTATTTTATTTTATTTCATTATTTTATTTTATTTTTCATTATTCATTTTATTTTAATTTTTATTATTTTATTTTATTATTTATTTATTTATTATTATTTTATTTTATTTCATTATTTATTTTATTTTATTTATTTTCCCATTTGTATTATTTTTATAAATAATTCAAAGTGGCAAATATGTCCAACATATCTTCCGCCTCCTATATTCCCCACAACAACCCTGCAAAGTGGGTTGGGCTGAGGGAGAGGGGCTGGCCCAAAGTCACCCAGCCGCCTTTCATGCCTAAGGCAGGATTAGAACTCCCCGTCTCCTGCTGATTGGCCCAAAATCACCCAGATGGCTTTCATGCCTAAGGCGGGATTAGAACTCACCATCTCCTGCTGATTGGCCCAAAATCACCCAGATGACTTTCACACCTAGGGCGGGACTAGAACTCCCGGTCTCCTGGTTTCTAGCCTGCTACCTTAATCATTAGACCAAACTGGCTCTCAAGTTCCCAGGGTGTGATGGGGTGTGATAGAAAGGTGTGAGTCCCAACAACAAACTCCGATTCTGTGCTGAGAGTCACCAGGTCCTTGTTTGGGAGCTGGCAAGAGGACAGGGTGCCGAGTGAGAGAAAACCGTGACAGTTGTAGAAGAACTGTGGACTTCAACTCCCAGAATTCCCCAGCCAGCCATGCTGGCTGAGGAATTCTGGGAGTTGAAGTCCACAAGTCATCAAAGGGCCAAGTTGGAAGACCCCTGCCCTAGACCATTTCAGACAGGTGGCTGTCCAGTCTCTCTTCTTAAAAAGAGATGTTTAACCTGTTGCTTTTTGGCTGGGACCTGTTGGCAGGTTGCTCCCTCCCTCCTCCACGTCCCCCATGGGGGAGATCATGCAGACCCCCCAGTTCCAGATGAGGAGGTTGAAGAAGATGCTGGAAGCGGAGCGGGAGAATCGGGATGAACTGGAGCACGAATTGGCCGAGAATCGGAAGCTCATTGACGAGAAAGGTGAGGAGGGGGTGTGGAGATCACCCAACCAGCCCACCTTCAAGGGACTACAAAGCCCCGGTGGTGTTAGAGCAGAACGGGAGGTCCTCCCCTGAGCCAGACATCCCGGGCCATTCCCAGCCTCAGTTTTATCCTCTTTTTTTAATTGGGGGGGGGGGTCCTTGGTGCTCTCTGAGCTGGCTTGTTTTCTTGCAGACGTTTCATTATCCAAACTAGGGAATATCCCCTTTTGTTATATCTCTGCTTGTATGTTGCCATCTTAAAAGGCCAAACCAGGTTCTCTCAGCCTTCCCAGGCAGACCACACTAGGAAAGACAACGCTCCCTCCGTCAGTACAGGCAGTCCTCAAGTTACGTCCACAATTGGGCTCAGAATTTGATTTCACCGCAATTCTCCTTCCAGTCTTTCGAAGCTATTCTCTCTGCCATTTTTTTTAAAAAAAAAATATTTTATTTTATTGTATTGTATTGTATTTTTCTTAATTTAATTAATTTATCTTATTGATTTTTTATTTTATTTATTTTATTTTGCCTTAATTTTTTTTATTTTACTTCAATTTTTTTATTTTATTTACTTTATTTTATTTGTGTTATTTTATTTTACTTTATTTTTTTATTTTTTTACTTTAGTTTTTTATTTTACTTTATTTTACTTCACTTTGTTTATTTTACTTTAGTTTTTTATTTTACTTATTTATTTTATTTTAGTTTGTTTATTTTACTTCAGTTCTTATTTTACTTTGTTTTATTTTGCTTTACTTTGTTTATTTTACTCAGTTTTTATTTTATTTATTTTATTTTACTTTACTTTACTTTGTTTATTTTACTTCAGTTTTTTATCTTACTTATTTATTTTATTTTACTTTATTTTATTTCAGTTTTTATTTTATTTATTTTATTTTACTTTGTTTATTTCACTTCAGTTTTTATTTTACTTATTTTATTTTACTTTCTTTATTTTACTTCAGTTTTTTATTTTACTTCTTTATTTTATGTTACTTTATTTGTTTGTTTTACTTCAGTTTTTATTTTACTTATTTTACTTTACTTTTTTTAAAAAAATTATTTTATTTTATTTTTCCATAGCCACGCATCTCCGTGAACAACTCTGGGCTGCTAGAATTATACTATGCACTATAATTAAAACCTTAAAAAGCATTTTAAAAGAGTAAAAACTATTAAAATTCCAATATATATGTATATATTGACCCGTCTAATGTTCAGCTTTACGGCTTCTCTCCCCCGGGACCAGTCCTGGCTCCCGTGTGGAGCCGCCATTTTCTCTTTCTGGGTGAAGGAAAAGCGGACTGGGGCATCCCGGAGCAGCTGCCTCCCGGGGGTCGTCTGAAGGGGGGCCCTGCGGACGAAGGCGCCTGGGGCTCTGAGGAGGGCTTGGTGCTCTTTCCGCAGACACCCGGATCCTGATGCTGAAGCAGAGGATCGACCGCCTGACTCTCCTGCAGGAACGGCAGGCGGCCGCGGATCAGCTGGAGCCCAAGGAGCTGGAGGAGCTGCGGGAGAAGAACGAAAGGTCCGTCCTGGCTTTTGGCCAGAGCTTCAAAGACCTGCCTCTGCCCCACGGCTTGGGGGGGGGGACCCAAGGGGCAGGAGCTTCACTCTGGAAGCAATAGAAGAGCAGATCTGGAAGGGACCCTGGAGGTCTTCCAGTCCAACCCCCCCCCCCCCCATTCAAGCAGGAGACCCTTCACTATTTCAGACAGGTGGCTGTCCAGTCTCTTCTTAAAAGTCTCCAGAGGTGGATGGAGCACCCACAACTTCTGGTGGCAAACTGTTCCACTGGTTAAGGGCAGAGTCTTGTCTACGCTGCCTGGCTGCCATGTTCTTGGCATGGAAATAGATAGATAGATAGATAGATAGATAGATAGATAGATAGATAGATAGATAGATAGATAGATAATGATGATAAAGTTGGAAGAGACCTTGGAGGCCATCTAGTCCAACCCCCTGCTCAGGCAGGAAACCCTATACCATTTCGGACAAATGGCTGTCCAGTCTCTTCTTAAAAACTTCCAGTGTTGGAGCATTCACCGCTTCTGGTGGCAGGCTGTTCCACTGGTTAATTGTTCTAACTGTCAGGAAGTTTCTCCTTAGTTCTAGGTTGCTTCTCTCCTTGATGGGTTTCCATCCGTTGCTTCTCGTCCTGCCTTCTTCAGGGGCTTTGGAGAGTAGCTTGATTGCCTCTTTGGGGCAGCCCCTGAGATACTAAAACACTATGATGTCCCCCCTCGTCCTTCTCTTCATTAAACTAGACATCCCCAATTCCAGCAATTGTTCCTTATATGCTTTAGCCTCCAGTCCCCTGATCATCTTTGTTGCTCTTCTCTGCACTCTTTCTAGTAGAGTCTCAGCATCTTTTTTTCCTTCGTGGGGACCAAAACTGGATGCAATTCTCCCAAGTGTGGTGGTTGACAATTTAAAAACTAATCCCACGTAACTGTCCCCCCCCATGTGTCCGGCTTCCTGCTTTGGCATCTTGTGTTAATGATTTCATCCGCTCTGTTGTTTTATAATCGACAATTTTAATGTGTTTTTTTTTAAAATTGTTTTTATGTTGTAAGCCACCCAAAGTTGTTGGGTCTGAGATGGGCAGCAATTATATTTCCTAATAAGAAAATAAGCGAGCAAATAAATTAGCAAGAAGAGAAATGAATAAATTTGGGGAGAGCCCCCGCAGCCGGCTCTTTGAATTAATTAATTAATTTGGGGAGAGCCCCTGCAGCTGGCTCTCAGAATAAATGTAAGCAAATGAATAAATAAATTTATGAAAGCCCCTGCATCCAGTTCTTGGAAAGAAAGGGAGGGAGGGGGGAAGGAAGCAAGGAAGGAAAGGAAGAAAGAAAGAAGAAAGGAAGAAAGAAAGAAAGAAAGAAAGAAAGAAAGAAAGAAAAGAAAAAAGCAAATAAGAGAATAAATTTGGGGAGAGCCCCTGTAGCCGGCTCTCAGAATAAATATAAATGAATAAATAAATTTATGAAAGCCCCTGCATCCAGTTCTTGGAAAGGGAGGGAGGGAGGGAGGGAGGGAGGGAGAGAGAGAAGGAAGGAAGGAAGGAAAAGAAAGGAAAAAAGAAAGAAAGAAAGAAAGAAAGAAAGAAAGAAAGAAAGAAAGAAAGAAAGAAAGAAGCAACTAAATTTGGGGAGAGCCCCCGCAGCTGGCTCTTTGAATTAATTAATTAATTAATTAATCAATCAATCAATTAATTAATTTGGGGAGAGCCCCTGCAGCCGTCTCTCAGGATAAATGTAAGCAAATGTATAATTTACAAGTGCCCCTGCACTTGGGGAGGGAGGGAGGGAGAGAGAGAGAGAGAGAGAGAGAGAGAGAGAAAGAAAGAAAGAAAGAAAGAAAGAAAAAGAAATAAGTAAATAAATTTGGGGAGAGCCCCCGCAGCCGGCCCTGGGAACGCCCTGGGGAGTTCTGCCCCGTTGCCCGAGGCAGCCGTGCCCGTCTCCTCCCTCTGAGGACTCTCCTCCTTCTCCTCTCCTCCCCGGGCAGCCTCCTCTTGCGCCTGCACGAGACGCTGAAGCAGTGCCAGGATCTGAAGACGGACAAGCGGCAGATGGACCGGAAGATCGGCCAGCTCTCCGAGGAGAACGGGGACCTCACTTTCCGGGTAGGAGGGCGCCCGCTTCCTTCTGCGCCAGAGCCTGGATTCTAGAATTTGGGGGGGGGGAGGGATGAGGTCCTGGAGCCATGGGGCTCGGGGTGGGGGGCGCTTGGCATTCCACGTCCTCCGGCACCCGTCCAACCGAAGCCGCCCCCGTCTTCTGTCTCAGCTCCGAGAATTTGCCCGCACCCTGACGGAGGTTCAGGAGGCCATGACCGAAATGAGCGAAGGGCAGGACAAGTCCCTGAAGGAGTGGGAGGAGCGGAGGAGTCGCCTGGAAGCGGATCTCCACGGAGCCCTGAGCGAGAAGGTCAGCAAGAAGGAGACGGGCCCACTCGGAGGGGCGGGGGGGGGATACTGAGCGGTCGGTTCTGGGCCGCAGGAGGCCCGGCTGCCTTCTCATCAGGAGCAGCAAGGCTGATGGGGATCCTGGAGAGGCAGGCGCTGGTTGCTGAAGCGAAGGGAGAGCACGCCCACACACAAAGGTTGCAATGCTTCTTTAATTCAGGGGTCCCCAATCCCCGGTCTGCGGACCGGTACCGGTCCATGGCATGCCAGCAACCGGTCCACACAAACAAGCAAAGCCCCATCCGCGGGATGCAGGCAGCACACAAAACCACGCACCCTGCGGTCCGCGGAAAAACCTCTCTCCACGGAACCGGTCCCTGGTGCCCGAAAGGTTGGGGACCTCTGATTTAATTTTATCCTTTAGATAAAATCTCATCTCATTCAAGTGATCGGGAGGTGTCCAGAATTGGCTGAAAGATGGGCAGCCATATGAGAGAGAGAGAGAGATGAATGATAGATGAAGATAATGGAGAGATAGGTAGATAGATGATGGATAGATAGGGAATCAGAATCCAAATAGAGTAGAGCTGGAAGGGGCCTTGGAGGTCATCTAGTCCAACCCCCTGCTCAGGCAGGAAACCCTATAGCAGTGGTGGCGAACCTATGGCACGGGTGCCAGAGGCGGCACTCCGAGCCCTCCCTGTGGGCACGCGCGCCGTCGTCCCCGTCCTAGGCCTTCAGCTGGGTTTTATAAAACGTTTTCACTTTAGGCCTTCGTCGCCGTGTGCAAAAAAAAAAAAAGGTTCAATCAATCAGTCAATTTCAACTTTTCATGGGGAAAAAAAAGATCTCGCAAAGTTGGAATTGATTGATGGAACTTTTTAGTCCCACCCAGTCTGCCGTTACCACCGCAGCCACGCCCACCCAATGGGCCACGCCCAGCCAATGGGCCACACCCACCTGGTACCCGACGATGCATAAGTGGGTTTTGGGTTGCAGTTTGGACACTCGGTCTCTAAAAGGTTCGCCATCACTGCCCTAGACCATTTCAGATAGATGCTTGTCCAGTCTTAAAAACCTCCATTGAGGAAGCACCCACAACTTCTGGAGGCCAGCTGTTCCACTGGTTAACTGTCCTCGGTGTTAGCCAGGGAGAGAGAGGGAGAGAGATAAAGATAAATAGAGATCTAATAAGGTGATAGATGATGATAACGATGAAGAGATAGGTAGATATAGAGAGATGTTAGATGATGGATGGATGGATGGACGAGACAGATTTTAGGCAGCTACAGAGGGAGGGAGGGAGGACAGACAGACAGAAGGGCTCTGGCCAGAATAAAGCCCCCCCCCCTGAAGCTCCCCCTTTGATAGTTTTGAGACAGGCAGAGCAGCAGCCCAGGGCCGGCAGGCAGGCAGGTTGGCTGGCATCTCAGGTGACTCCGGAGGCTGCCCCCTTGAAGGACCAAGCCTGGAAGGAGGGCTGGTGGTGGGCTTCCCTCGCGGGAAGGGGTTGGGACCCCTGGGGCCTGTGTGGGTGGCGGGGTTCCTTCCCCTCCCCTGAAGGATCTGGGGGTGATGGGGGGGTGGGATCCGCTTTTGGGGAGGGTGGGGGCAAGGGCAGAGGGGCAGCCGGGCTTTCATGGCCTGTCTCTGACTCCCCAGAGCTGCCTGGAGGAGCAAGTGGAGATCCTGCGGGGGAAGATGGCTCTGCTGGAGGACCA
>NW_015391068.1:56728-62832 GCF_001527695.2 Protobothrops mucrosquamatus
AGAATTCCTGAGCCAGCATGGGGGAACTATGGCCCCTTCATGACTCGTGGACTTCAACTCCCAGAATTCCTGAGCCAGCATGGGGGAACTATGGCCCCTTCATGACTCGTGGACTTCAACTCCCAGAATTCCTGAGCCAGCATGGAGGAACTATGGCCCCCTCATGACTCGTGGACTTCAACTCCCAGAATTCCTCAGCCAGCATGGGGGAAACTTTGGCCCCCTCATGACTTATGGACTTCAACTCCCAGAATTCCTCAGCCAGCATGGGGGAACTATGGCCCCTTCATGAATCGTGGACTTCAACTCCCAGAATTCCTGAGCCAGCCTGGCTCAGCTTGGAAACCTCTCCCTTTCCCCTCAGCATGGCTGGCTCAGGAATTCTGGGAGTTGAAGTCCACCAGTCATAAAAGAGCCAAGGTTGCCCACCCCTGCTCTGGGCTAACTGGTGTGTGTCCCTGCTTCCTCCCCTCGCAGCTGGAAGGCCTGAACCAGCAAGTGGAGAGCCTCCGCAGCAAGCAGGCCGAACTGCAAGCCACCGTCCTGCGCCTGGAAGAGGAGAAGCGTCTTCTGGAGGCCAGCCTCCAGTCGGAGAGGAGAAGCTTCGAAGCGGAGAAAGCCCAGCTGACGGGCCTCCTGACGGAGCTGCAGAATTCCAGCTCCGAAATCTCCCGGGCCAAGGAGAAGCTGGAGCAGGACTGCCGGGCCCAGGAGGAATGCTTGATCGCTCAGGCCAACAGCCTCACCGCCGAGATCGCCAAGCTGACGGGCTTCCTGCGCCAGAGGGACGAGGAGCTGCTGGCTTTGCATCAGCAGGTGGAAGCCGAGCGGAGCCAGAAGAGCCAGCTAGCCGAGGACTGGGAGAAGAAGGAGCAGAGGTCCCGGGCGGCCATTGAAGACCTGAGCCACCAGGTGGACCAGCTGAGCAGCTCCTTAAAGCAGAGCAACCAGAAGGTGTCCCAGATCGAAGCCGCCAGCCAGGAAGAGTACAACAGGATCGCCCAGGAGAAGGAGCTGGCCGTCAGGCAGCTGCAGGACAAAGACGTCGAAGTGGCCTCCTTGGCGGAGCGGCTGCAGTCCCTGGAGCAGGCTCGCACCTCTTCCGCCGTGGAGCTCCACCAGGAGAAGATGGAGGCCAGCCAGAAGATCCAGGCCCTGGAGGCCAGGGTCTTGGCCCTCACCGCCCAGAGCCAGCAGAGCGAGGCCCAGGCGGCAGCCATCCCGGCCTTGAAGAGCCAGTTGCGGGAAGCTCAGCAGAAACTGGCCGAGAAGGAGAAGCTGGCCAAAGAGCACGTTCATCTCCAGGAGAGGCTGATGATCCTGGAGGAGTCTGTCCGCAACACCGAGGGGATCCTGGAGGACGAGAAGAGGAGGGCGGCGGAGTCCCTGGAGAGCAACCTCCGGCAGATCGTGGAGCTGGAGGAGCAGATCCAGGCCCTGACCAAGCACAAGGACCAGGCGGTGGAAGGGATGGGGGAGGAGAAGGCCAAGAGGCAAGCGTTGGAGGGCCAGGTGCAGCGGCTGGAAGAGGAATCCAGGCGGAAGCTGGAAGAGCTTCAGCGTCAGCTGGCCGAGTTGTCTTCTGCCAAAAGGGAGCTGACGGAACGCAGCGGGCTGGCCCAAGCAGCCAGGACGGGCCAGGAGCAGAGTGGCCAGAAGTTTCAGGCTGACCAGAAGAAGTTGGCCGCGCTGGAAGGCCAGCTGAAAAATCTCACCGCCCAACACCAAGAAGCTCTGGCTGCTCTTCAAGCCAAGTGGTCTCAGGCCGTTTCCCAAGTCAAGGAGAAGACGAGCTCGGAAGAGAAGCTCCGAGCCAAGGTGGCCGCCTTGGAGAAGCAGGTGGCCGCAGCACGTCACGAATCGGCTCAGGCCAAGAAGGATGGGCACGAGGCTGACCAGGAGCTTACAGAGACCGTCAAGAGACTGGCTGAAGAGCAGCTGAAGAGGCAGGAGCTGGAAGCCAGAGTGAAGCAGCTGGGAGAGCAAACCAGTAAAAATCTGACCACGGCCGAGTCCAGTTTGTCCAGCCTCAGGGCCACGCTGAAGGAGAAAGAGCAGGAGGCCGAAAAGGTCTCCGCCCAGGTGAAGACGCTGAAGGCCCAGTTGGAGGAAGCTCTGCAGCAGCAGAAAAGGCAGCTGGCTCAGCACCAGGAGGAAGCCAAGCGGCGGGCAGCGGAGGAGGAACGTGCCCAGGCCGAGCTGGCCGCAGAGAAGGCCCAGAAGACGGCCCTGGAGGTGCAGCTGCAGAACCTCACCAACGAGCACCGGGTGGAGGTCTCCGGTCTCCAGGAGGAGGTGGCCAGGGCCCAGGACTTGGTGGGCGAGAAGGAGAGGGAGCTGGAGGAGCTGCGGCTGAAGAACGTCTCCCGCTGCGAGGAGCTGAGGGACCTGCAGAAGACGGTGAGCAAGCTAAAAGGAGAGCTGGCCTCAGTGGAGGCGCTGAAGGAGAGGGAGGCCAAGATGGAGAACGAACTGCAGGGCTTCCTGGAAGTGGCCAGAACCCGGGAAGCCGAGATAGACAGCCTGAAAGCCATGGTGCGCTCGAAGGACGCGTCCCTCAAAAGCCTGGAGGAGCAGAAGCTCCAGTGGGAGAAGGAGTCGGCCTCCAGCCGGGAGCTGTACGAGAAGCAGCTGAAGGACGGCGAAGATCTCCACGGCCAGGTTGGCAAGCTGGAGAAGCAATGCAAGGAGCAGCGGAGCACCATCACCAAACTGGAGAAGCTGACGGCCGCCTCGAAGGAGCAGCAGCACGCCGAGGCGGAGGCCTTGAAGCGGGAAGCCGGCCACCAGAGGCAGAAGGTCTCGGAGCTGGAGAAGTTGCTGGAGGCGTCCAAGGCCACCGTGGAGAAGCTGAAGAGGGAGCTCCTGGAGACGGAAGAGGAGCTGGTCCGGAGTCGAAAGGCTGTGTCAGGCGCTCAGGAAGAGTTGGCCTCCTTGCGGACCTCGGCTCAGGAGAAGGACAGGCTGGAGGAGAGCCGGAAGGAGCAAATGTCCCGGTACCGACAGGAAGCGGAGAGGAAGGCCAGCCACATCAGCAACTTGGAGCAGGACCGGTCCATCCTGCACCGGCAGCTGATGGAGAAGGAAGCGGAGAGCAAGGACCTCCGGCGCCTGCTCATGGCCGAATCGGAGAAGAGCAAGAAGCTGGAGGAGAGGCTGAGGCTCCTCCAGTCCGAGATGGCCACGGCGGCTTCCCGGGCGGCGGAGAGGTGCTCCGCCATGAAAGCCGAAGCCCAGAGCTCTCAGGAGCAGGCCGAGAAGCTGAGGCTGTCGGTGGACACCCTGAAGAAGGAGCTGAGCAGGTTCTCCAAGCGGGAGGAGGACCTCTGCCAAGAACTCAAGTCCTGGCAGGAGAAGACTTTCCAGAAGGAGCAGCTCCTCGCGGGCCAGCAGCAGGAGTTGGCCGGGGCTCAGGCTTTGATTGGCGAGCTGACGCCCGTCAAGCGCTTGTACCAGCAGCTCCAGGCTGAGCAGGCCTCGCAGGGGGACCAGCATCGGGAAGAGGTGGAGCAGCTGCAGAAGACCACCGGCCTCCTGCAGGCCGAGCTGAGCAGAACCAAGCAGGAGCTCTCGGAGACGGTCTCCCTCAAGGAGAGGCTCCTCCAACAGGAGCACCTTTTCCAGCAGCTTCAGGCGGAGAGCAGCGGGCACGCGGCGCGCCTGGCCACCCTCCAGCGGGCCCACACCCAGCTGGCCGAGGAGAAGAGAGAGCTGGCGGAGAAGGCCACTCAGGGGCAGCAGCGCCTGGATACGGAGCTGGGCCAGGCCAAGCAGAAGCACGCTCTGGAGCTGGAGGCTGCCAGGGTGGAATCCGAGAAGCTGGTGGCGGGGAGCAAGCGGGAGGTTGAGGAGGCCCAGAAGAAGCTGGAGGCCATGGCCAAGACCTACGAGGACACCAAGCATCAGCTGATAGCTCAAGTAAGCCCTTTGCACCTTCCACGGGGAATTCTTCCAAGATGGGGAGGGGGCTGTTCTTAAGGATGACCGGTAGAAGAGGGGGGGGTGAACTGTGAGGTCCCTGGTGTTTTCTTGTGGACGTTTCATGACTTAACTAGGGAACACCATCAATGCCAGAAGGGTTTGTGGAGGAGATGGGGAGGGGGGAAGGAGGAGGAGGAGGAGGAGGAGGAGGATGGTGCTGTCTGAGTTTGGTAGTTTTTTTTTTGCAGATGTTTCATTACCCAGCTAGGTAACATCACCAGTGTGAGGGAGTGTGATCTTTGCTCCATGTTCATATACCAGTGGTGGCGAACCTATGGCACGGGTGCCAGAGGCGGCACTCAGAGCCCTCTCTGTGGGCACGTGCGCCGTCGCCCCAGTCCTGGGCCTTCAGCTGGGTTTTATAAAACCTTTTCGCTTTAGGCCTCCGCCGCCATGTGCAAAAAAAAAAAAGGTTCAATCAATCAGTCAATTTCAACTTCACGCAGGAAAAAAAAAGATCTTGCAAAGTTGGAATTGATTGACTGAACTTTTTAGTCCCACCCAGTCTGCCGTTACCACCGTAGCCACGCCCACCCAATGGGCCACACCCACCCCAATTGGCCATGCCCACCCAATGGGCCACGCCCACCCGGCACCCGACGATGCCTAAGTGGGTTTGGGGTTGCAGTTTGGGCACTCGGTCTCTAAAAGGTTCGCCATCACTGTCATATACAGTATCTATATCCAGATAAACAGAGATTAATACCAGATAAACAATGAAGCAGGAAACAGCTCCCTGGTGGAGGAATGGCCAAGGAGAAAACCACAATCCCACCAGTACTGGGAGGGCAAGCTTCTGTGTATAACCAAAGAGCAACCCACCCACCCCCTTCTAGCACTGATAATGTTCCCTAGTTGGGTCTTGAAATGCCTGCTCAGAGAGCACCGGGGACCCCACAGTTAATAACCATCCTGGCTTTTGTTGGGGTGGGGGTGGGTGGTCATGTCTGCTAAGGAGAAGAGGGTGTAGAACAGAGTCAGCTGGTCTACACCAGGGATAGGCAACCTTGGCTCTTTTATGACTCGTGGACTTCAACTCCCAGAATTCCTGAGCCAGCTATGCTGGCTCAGGAATTCTGGGAGTTGAAGTCCACGAGTCATAAAAGAGCCAAGGTTGCCTATCCCTGGTCTACAGTATTTCAGAGGACTCCCAGCTTTGGCTCGTGAGCTCAGTGTTGGCTGGTCCATCCCGTTCGCCCTGCCCTAGACAGGGAGGCCCATAAAACGAACCACTTGGTCTTACCTGGGACCGGTGGCCTCAGGTAAGGCGGGCTCAGCGGTCTCTTATTTCTGCTGTCTGTGGGTGGATTTAGGAAGGGAGCGGTGGGGAGGAGTTGAGCTGACTGCCCCCTGCCCCAGCAATGCCACAAGCTCTCGGGGGGTCTTTGAATTGTGATGTCCCCGACCCCTACAGTCTTTCCTTCTCCCCAACCTGCAGGCAGAGAAGCTGGAGAAACATCAGCGGGAACAAGCGAAGCAGGTAACGTGAGCAGGGTAGCTGGCTGCTTCAGTGGTGACTGCACAGTGCCTCGGTTTCTCCCTCCGTGGCAGACCCGGTGTCTCCCCTGGTGACCTTTTCCCAGGGGAGGGTGGGGGGCTGTGGAAGACCCCTCTGAAGTGGGGGGGTCTCCTAGGAACAAGGCCAGAGGAAGGCTGCACAGGGGGTCCTCGACTTACGGCCACAAGTCAGCCTCAGGTTTCTGATGCTCCGCGAAACGTTCATTAAGTGAGTTTTTAAGCCCCATTTTACGGCTTTTCTCGCCACCGTTGTTAAATGAACCACTGGAGTTGTCAAGTTAATCACACGGTTGTTAAGCGAATCTGGCTTCCCCCCCCCCCCATTGACTTTGCTTCTCGGAAGGTCACACGTGCTGATCACGGGACACTGTGGCCGTCATCAATACGAACCCATCGCGAAGGGTCCGCGTTTTGATCACGTGGCCGTGGGGATTGTGGCTACGACGTTCCTTACGGTCGTAAGTCCATTTGTCAGTGCCGTTGTCATTTCGATAACGGTCACTGAATGAACTCTGTGGTAAGTCGAGGACTCCCTGTATAATCCCCAGCTGGATTGTGGTCCAGTTGTCTCAGGATGCCCGTTGGCCAAACTTCCCTTGAAAAAA
>NW_015391069.1:0-1211 GCF_001527695.2 Protobothrops mucrosquamatus
TGCCTAAGGCGGGACTAGAACTCCCCGTCTCCTGGTGATTGGTCCAAAGTCACCCAGCCAGCTTTCAGGCCTAAGGCGGGACTAGAACTCCCAGTCTCCTGGTGATTGGCTCAAAGTCACCCAGCCAACTTTCCTGCCTAAGGCGGGACTAGAACTCCCCGTCTCCTGGTGATTGGCTCAAAGTCACCCAGCCAACTTTCCTGCCTAGGGCGGGACTAGAACTCACCATCTCCTAGTGATTGGTTCAAAGTCACCCAGCCCGCTTTCGTGCCTAAGGCAGGACTAGAACTCGGCCCCGAGTTTGAAAACTCTCCTTCTTCTCCCCCCCCCCCCCCCCCCCCCCCCCCCCCCCCCCCCCCCCCCCCCCCCCGAACAGGCTACGATTTTGCGGCCGTCCTGGAGTGGTTCGCCGAGCGGGTGGACCGGATCATCCTGCTCTTCGACGCCCACAAGCTGGACATCTCCGACGAGTTTTCCGAGGTCATCAAAGCCCTGAAGAACCACGAGGACAAGATGAGGGTAGTCCTCAACAAGGCCGACCAGATCGAGACCCAGCAGCTGATGCGGGTCTACGGGGCCCTGATGTGGTCACTGGGCAAGATCGTCAACACCCCCGAGGTCATCCGGGTCTACATCGGCTCCTTCTGGTCCCACCCGCTGCTGATCCCGGATAACCGGAAGCTCTTCGAAGCCGAGGAGCAGGACCTCTTCCGGGACATCCAGAGCCTGCCCCGGAACGCGGCCCTCCGGAAGCTCAACGACCTCATCAAACGGGCCCGGCTGGCCAAGGCGAGTTGGGATGTGTTGGTATTTTTCTAGGGTTTTGTTTTTTTTTAAATGTGTGTGTGTGTGTGTGTGAGTGTGTGTATGTGACATACCTTTGTTTTATTTTAGTTATTTTATTTTATTGTTTTGTTTTATTTATTTTTTACTTTATTTTTTATCATTTTATCTTATTATTTTACTTTATTTTATTGTTTTATTTTACCTTATTTATATTATTTTACTTTATTTTATTTTATTTCATTTTACCTTATATTAATTTATCATTTTATTCTTTTATTTTGCTTTATTTTATTTTATTTTACTTTCTATTGTTTTATAATTTTTTTACTTTATATTTTATTTTATTCTTTTATTTTACTTTTATTAGACGACTTTGTTATTTTGTTTTATATTTCATTATTTATTTTATTATATTAATATATTTA
>NW_015391069.1:4189-16441 GCF_001527695.2 Protobothrops mucrosquamatus
TCTCCTTTCTCTCCATTCTCTCCTCTCCCCCCTTTCTCTCACTCTCTCTATCTCTCTCCCTCTCCTTTTTCTTGCTCCTGTCTCTCGCTCTCCTTTCTCTCTGTGTCTCTTTTCTCTCTTCTCCATTCTCTCTCCCTCTCCTTTCCCTCTCTCCTCTCTCTCCCTCTCCTGTCTCTCGCTCTCCTTTCTTTCTCCTCTCGTCTCCCTCTCCTTTCTCTCTCTCACTGTCTCTCTCCTTTCTGTCTCCTCTCTCTCTCTCCCCCTCTCCTTTCTCGCTCCCCCCCTCTCTCCTTATTGCAGTGCATTTATCATGTCTCTATAAAAAAAGAAAAACAAGCATAAAATGTCATTAAACGAAAGGAACCGAAGGGCGCAACGCCTTGTGTCTCGCCTCGTCACCCTACAGCGAAAGGCATTTTCGGCCGCTTCTGCGTTGTGTGCCATTTCGCTCTCGTCCTCTTCCATTTTTAATCCTTCCCCTTTTCTCCTCCTTAGCTTCTCTCCTCCCCGGAAGGCGGGAAAAATAAAATAAAAATAAAATCAGATTTATAGGAAAAATAGGCAGCTTGCACCCAAGGGCTTTGGAACGGAAGAATTGGGAATTCACAATTTTAGCTCGTTTTTTTCCCCACCCTGCTCGTACCGCTTTTTTATTATTATTTTTACGATCAAAAAAGGGGGGGGGGAAGCCACTTTACACACTTAAGTCTTAACGCCCGTCGCACGGTGAGCCTTCAAATTTACAAATATAGTCTGAAGAAGCGAGCAAAAAAATTGGTGGATGCACAGCGCAGAAAACTCTTTGGACCAGCGCGTAATTTACGGGAAAGCTTCCTACCCTTATATTTTGCATTTTTTCCTCTTTTAATTTATCATCGGCATTCCTTAGAAGCAGAAATTTTGTTTGTGTATTGTGTCTCTCTCTTTCTCTAGCTCGTTCCTCCAAGTTGGGCTGCAATATTGTACAATCGCTAGCAATTTCCTTCTTGGCAAAAATTCAGTGTTTTTTGCCGAGCGATATTAAATTCAAGGACAATTTAGAACAAATATATATATATATATATCCCAGTTCTCTATATTAATAAAACGAACAGGGGCATCAACTGCTCTTCTCTCTCCGCGTGTTTTCTTTCTTTCTCTTCTTGGTCTTTAAAGCTCCTCTTTTGGATTTTTCTTCCCCAAAATAAAAAAATTAAATAAAAGTTAAAACGTAAAACAGCCCCCCCAAAAAATATTTTTTAAAAAAGAAAAAAATAGCAAAGGGAAAAAAACACACACACACAAAATTAACAGGGCTTTTTTCAAAAAGTGCCTTTAAAAAAAAAATTTTTTTTTAAAAAGGACCCAATGTAAATTTACAGTTTTGTCTCTCCGAGTTGAATATAGCGATTATTTGAAATAACAGAACATATTATTAATATCAAAATGTGAATACTGACTTGGAGTTAAATTATTAGGAGTAAATGAGTGGTACGGTTTTGGGGGGGGCTGTTTTAGAAACTCAAATAGTTGTAAAATATTAAGACTGAGCAATGAGTAGTACAATTTTAATAACTTGCAAATCGAATTAGTAGTTAATTAAGTTTAAGGAGTACAACTTTAGTAATTTGCAAATCAAATGAGTAGTAGTTAAATTGTTAGGTTTGATGAGTACAATTTTAATCACTTGCAAATCGAATTTGAAGTTAGTTAAATTATTAATTAGTACCATTTTAATAACTTGCAAATCTAATTAGTAGTAGTTAAATTATTAGGTTTAATGAGTAGTACAATTTTAGTAACTTGCAAATCGAATGACTAGTAGTTAAGTTATTAGGTTTGATGAGTACAATTTTAATAACTTGCCAATTGAATTTGAAGTTAGTTAAATTGTGAATGCGTAGTACCATTTTAATCTTGCAAATCGAATTAGTAGTAGTTAAATTATTAGGTTTAATGAGTAGTACAGTTTTAGTAACTTGCAAATCGAATTGGTAGTAGTTAAATTACTAGATTAATGAGTAAAAATTTTAATAACTTGCAGATTGAATTAAAAGTCAGTTAAATTATTAGATTAATGAGTAATTACAATTTTAATAAATTGCAAATTGAATTAGAAGTTAGTTAAATTATTAGATCAATTAGTAGTGCAATTTTAATAACTTGCAAATCGAAATAGTAGTTAGCAGTTAAATTATTAGGAGTAAATAAGTAGTACAGTTTTGGGGGGCCTGCTTCAGAAACTAAAATGTAAAATATTAATCTGGATTATTATTTTACATCTAGTTTAGTTTCTGAAACAGGCCCTCCAAATTGAACTACTCATTTACTAATCATTTAACTTAGTAGTTAGTAGTTAAATTATTAGGAGTAAATAAGTAGTACAATTTTGGGGGGCCTGTTTCAGAAATTAAAATAGTTGTAAAATATTAATCAGGATTAATATTTTACAACTAGTTTAGTTTCTGAAACAGGCCCCCCCAAATTGTACTACTCATTTACTAATAATTTAACTGAGTAGTTAGTAGTTAAATTATTAGGAGTAAATGAGTAGTACAATTTGGGGGGGCCTAATAATTTAACTGCTAATTACTAATTCGATTTGCAAGTTATTAATCGGTCACCTTTGTGCTATATATTAATGACAAAACAGTTAACGGGAAGGACTATGCAGCTAGTCCTCAACAGTTCGTTTAGTGGCTGTTCGAAGTTACACCGCCACTGAAAAATATGACTTGGGACCGTTTTTCACACTTAACGACCGTCACACCGTCCCGGCAATCACGTGATCAACATTTGGACACTCGGCAACCGGCTCGTAATTTGTGACGGTCGCAGTTCCTCGGAGTCAACGTGATCCTCTTTTGCGACCGCTCAAGTCAAGGGGGGGGAAGCCCGATTCGATTAGCAACCTTGTGACTCGTTTAATGACGGCAGAGATTCAGTTAAGAACGGGGGCAAGAAAAGCCGTCCAATGTGGGGGGGGGGAACTCACAGAACACAAGAGAAATTGGGGACTCGGTTGTAGTCATACGTCAGGGATTAATCAAGGAGAGAAGCAACCTAGAACTAAGGAGAAACTTCCTGACAGAACAATCGACCAGTGGAACCACCCGCCTCCAGAAGCGGTGAATGCTCCAACACTGGAGGTTTTTAATAAGAGACTGGACAGCCATTTGTCCGAAATGGTTTAGGGTTTCCTGCCTGAGCAGGGGGTTGGAATAGATGACCTCCAAGGTCCCTTCCAACTTTATGATTATTATCAATATTCTTACTTGCACCGTCAGGGAACCACCGGGAAGAAAACTGCATTTCCACCCAACGCTGGCAGGAGAAGCCACTAGTACATAACCAGAGAGCAAACCCCACACTCCTCTCTAGCACTGATGATGTTCCCTAGTTGGGTTATGAAACGTCTGTAAGGAAACCACCCAGCTCAGAGAGCACCCAGGACCCCACAGTCCCTCCTCCTCCTTCCCCTCCTCCTCCTCGCACTGACGACGTTGCCTAGTTGGGTCGTGAAATATCCACTGCTAGGATGCTATGCTCCACGAAAGAGGGGCGCTGGACAGCCCTCTAGAGAGGCAACAAATGGCAACTCTAGTAGTTGTGTGGACGTCACTACTCCCCGAGTTGCCTTCTTGATCCGGGATCGTGTAGGAGGACTTGCTCCATCTTCTCCCCACGATGTTCTAGGCCAGGGGTAGGCCACCTTGGCTCTTTTATGACTCGTGGACTTCAACTCCCAGAATTCCTGAGCCAGCCATGCTGAGGGGAAAGGGAGAGGTTTCCAAGCTGAGCCAGGCTGGCTCAGGAATTCTGGGAGTTGAAGTCCACGAGTCATAAAAGAGCCAAGGTGGCCTACCCCTGAGTTACTAGGGACTTCAACTCCCAGAATTCCTCTGCCAGCATGGCACCCTATATCAGGAATAGGCAACCTTGGCTCTTTTACAACTCGTGGACTTCAACTCCCAGAATTCCTGAGCCGGCATGGCTCAGCTTGGAAACCTCCCTTTCCCCTCAGCGTGGCTGGCTCAGGAATTCTGGGAGTTGAAGTCCTCCCATCGTCAAGTCAAGTGGCCAAGGATGAGAAACATTTAAGTCTAGGCCAGGGCTAGGCCACCTTGTCTCTTTTATGACTGGTGGACTTCAACTCCCAGAATTCCTGAGCCAGCCATGCTGAGGGGAAAGGGAGAGGTTTCCAAGCTGAGCCACGCTGCCTCAGGAATTCTGGGAGTTGAAGTCCACCAGTCATAAAAGAGCCAAGGTTGCCTATTCCTGATATAGGGTGCCATGCTGGCAGAGGAATTCTGGGAGTTGAAGTCCCCTCATCTTCCTAGTAACTCAGGGGTAGGCCACTTTGGCTCTTTTATGACTCGTGGACTTCAACTCCCAGAATTCCTGAGCCAGCCAAGCTGAGGGGAAAGGGAGAGGTTTCCAAGCTGAGCCAGGGTGGCTCAGGAATTCTGGGAGTTGAAGTCCACCAGTCATAAAAGAGCCAAGGTGGGCCTACCCCTGAGTTACTAGGAAGATGAGGGGACTTCAACTCCCAGAATTCCTCTGCCAGCATGGCACCCCATATCAGGAATAGGCAACCTTGGCTCTTTTATGACTCGTGGACTTCAACTCCCAGAATTCCTGAGCCAGCATGGCTCAGCTTGGAAACCTCTCCCTTTCCCCTCAGCGTGGCTGGCTCAGGAATTCTGGGAGTTGAAGTCCACCAGTGATAAAAGAGCCAAGGTGGCCTACCCCTGGTCTACGTCTCTCCTCCATGGTTCCTTTTCCAGAGTTGAGTAGCCTCAGGACAATAGTTCTCGAGTTGTGTCTCTTTTCATCCACACAACATTGTGAAGGTCCTTTCTCAAGGACCTCCTGGGCGGCCATCTTGAAATTGGAGGCCAGGCTCTAGCAGGGGGCTGGACTAGATGACCTCCCAGATCCCTTCCAACTCTCTCATTGAGCAAGGGGCTGGACTAGATGACCTCCCAGATCCCTTCCAACTCTCTCATTGAGGAGGGGGCTGGACTAGAAGACCTCCCAGGTCCCTTCCAACTCTTCCCACTGACCAGGGGGCTGGGCTAGAAGACCTCCGAGACCCCAGATCCTGATTCTTCTCGCCCGGAAACGAGCCGGAAGGATTATCAAGCTCTTCAGGAAATGACCCACCGAGAGGGAAGAAAGAAAGTGAGGGACGACAACTTGGCAACTCCACAATTCGACATCTGCTGACGGATCAAATCCGGCCGGGTGGAAGTCCTGTTGAGGTCTTGAGTTGGCCAAGGGACGGGACGTCCCTCCAGCTGGGTGCAATGAGGACCAGCGTCTTGTGTCGCAAGAGAGTCTTTGGTTTATATTTTATCTATGATAGGTAGGCCCCCTTCAGGACAGGGCAGGCCTCGACTTACGACCGCAATTATGTTTCTATCTTCAAAATGGCCACCTTGGTGAAATGGTTCCCTCTCTCTCTCTCTCTCTCTCTTTGTCTCTTTCTCTTTATCTCTCTCTCTGTCGCTCTATTTCTCTGTTTTTCTCTCTTTCTATCTTTCTCTGTTTCTCTTTCTCTTTTTCTGTCTTTCTCTCCATCTTTCTCTCTCTCTCTTTCTCTCGTCTCTCTCTCTTTCTGTCTTTCTCTATCTCCATCTTTATATCTTTCTCTCTTTTTCTCTTTCTCTTTCTCCATCTTTTTCTTTCTCTCTCTTTCTCTCTCTCTCTCTTTCTCTGTCTCTCTCTTTCCCTCTCTCTCTCTTTCTCTCTCCCTATTTCTCTCTGTCTCTCTCTTTATCTACCTATCTTTCTCTCTCTCTCTCTCTCTCTGTCTCTTTCTCCATCTTTCTCTTTCTCTCTTCTCTTTCTCTATCTCCATCTTTCTCTTTTTTCTCTCTCTCTCTCTTTCTCTCTCTTCTGTCTCTCTTTCTCTCTGTCTCTGTCTCTGTCTCTTTCCCTCTCTATCTCCATCTTTCTCTCTCTCTTTTTCTTTTTCTCTCTCTCTTTCTGTCTCTCTTTCCCTCTCTCTTTCTTTCTCTTTCTCTCTCTTTGTCTCTTTCTCTCTCGCTCTATTTCTCTGTTTTTCTCTCTATCTTTCTCTGTTTCTCTTTCTCTCTATCTTTCTGTCTTTCTCTCCATCTTTCTCTCTCTCTCTTTCTCTTGTCTCTCTCTCTGTCTTTCTCTATCTCCATCTTTCTCTATATCTTTCTCTCTTTTTCTCTTTCTGTCTCTCCATCTTTTTCTTTCTCTCTCTTTCCCTCTCTCTCTTTCTCTCTCTATCTCCTCTCTCTCCCTATTTCTCTCTGTCTCTCTCTTTATCTACCTATCTTTCTCTCTTTCTCTCTCTGTCTCTTTCTCTCTTCTCTTTCTCTATCTCCATCTTTCTCTTTTTTCTCTCTCTCTCTCTTTCTCTCTCTTCTGTCTCTCTCTTTGTCTCTGTCTCTGTCTCTTTCCCTCTCTATCTCCATCTTTCTCTCTCTCTTTCTCTTTCTTTTTCTCTGTCTCTCTTTCTCTCTCTTTCCCTCTCTCTTTCTTTCTCTTTCTCTCTCTGTCTCTCTTTCTCTTTCTCTCTTTTTTTGTCTCTCTCTTTCTCTATATCTTTCTTTCTTCCTCTCTCTCTCTCTCTCTCTCTCTCTCTCTCTCTCTCTCTCTCTCTCTCTCTTTCTCTCTGTCTCTCTCTCTCTCTCATTGAGTCCAAAATTTCTGTTAAGGGACTTTCCCCCCTTTTTACGGCCTTTCTTGCCGCAGTTCTTAAGCGAATCACTGCGGTTAGTTGCCAGGTTGTTCAAGGAATCCAACTTCCCCATGGTCTTTCGCTGGTCAGAAGGACCCAAAAGGGGATCACGTGACCCTGGGACACTGCGACCGTCGTAAATACGAGTCGGTTGCCGAGCATCTGAATTTAGATCACGTGACCTCAGAACGCTGCGACCGTCGTAAATACGAGTCGGTTGCCCAGCATCTGAATTTCGATCACATGACCCCGGGACGTTGCGACCGTCGTAAATACGAGTCGGTTGCTGAGCGTCTGAATTTTGGTCACGTGACCCCGAGATGCTGCGACCGTCGTAAATACGAGTCGGTTGCCAAGCGTCTGAATTTCGATCACGTGACCCCAGGACGCTGCGACCGTCATAAATACGAGTCAGTTGCTGTCTGAATTTTGATCACGTGACCCCGAGATGCTGCGACCGTCGTAAATACGAGTCGGTTGCCCAGCGTCTGAATTTCGATCACGTGACCCCGGAGGATGCTACAAGGGTCGTAAGCATGAGAGAAATGGTCCCTTTTTTCAGTGTCGTTGTAACTTTGAACGGTCATTAAACGAATGAGTGTAACTCAAGGATGACCTGCCCGTTATGTCAGCCCTTGGTTAAGGACTCGTCTAGGAAACAAGAGGAGGAATTTGCAGATTTGTGCAGCGAGAAAGATACTAATTTTACCTCAGGTGAAATTTCTCTCAGTCCTGGCCGAGAGAAAATAAATGAGAAGTCTAAAATAATAAAATAATAAAAATAAAATAATAAGATAATAAAGTAATAAATAATAAAATAAAATAATAAATAAAATAAAATGAAGTGGAATGAAATGAAATGAAAATATAAAATAATATAAAATATAAAATAAAATATAAAATAAAAATAAAATAAAACAAAATATAAAATATAATAGAAAATAGAAAATAAAATAAAATGAAGTGGAATGAAAGAAGTAAAATAAATAAAATAATAAAATAAAATGTAGTGGAATGAAATGAAATGAAAATATAAAATAAAATATAAAATAAAATAAGATAAAATGGTAAAATAAACAAAATATAAAATAAAATAAAATGAAGTGGAATGAAATGAAATGAAATGAAAATATAAAATAATAAAATGGTAAAATAAAATAATAAAATAAAATATAACATAAAATAATAAAATAAAATATGAAATGAAATGAAATAATAAAATAAAATAAAATAAAGTAGAATGAAATGAAATAATAACAAAATAAAATGAAGTGGAGTGGAGTGGAGTGGGGTGAAATGAAATAAAAAAATAAAGTAATGAAATGGTAAAATAAAATAAAATAAAATAATATAAAATAAAATAAAATAGAGTGGAATGAAATGCAATGAAATAATAAAATAAAATAAAGCAGAATGAAGTGAGATGAAATAACAACAAAGTAAAATAAAATAATAAAATTAAATTTAAAATAAAATAAAATAAAATACAAAATAGAAAAAATATATTGCTTCCTTGCCAAAAAAAAAAAACAAAATTAGGGGCGCAAGCCTGCGGCTTCCCTTACAGAAACAGGAGATTTAATTTATTCCCTCCTACAATGAAAATATATCTGGGGCAAATGGACAGGGACGTGCCAGATAACAGAAATATTTCTCTTTCTCGGCTGAGGGCCAAGCCATCCATTAACCCCAGGCAGCCATTTCCCCCACCGATAATAATAAGAATAATAGGAATTTCCTGAGCTGCTGATAAGCTTTTCCTGTTTGGAGGTCTTTAAAAATAATTGACTCCTGTCAGATTGAGGCAGGGAAAAAGAATTCCTTTCTCCCACCCCCCAACCCCCACCCAAAACCCTTGCAATTCTCCTCCTGCTTAAGGTTCCCCCTTAAAATTGTTTAGCCTGCAGTAGAATGGAATAGAGTAGAGAATGGAATGGAATGGAAAATATGGAAGGGAATGAATGGAAAAGAGGAGAGGAGAGATAGAATAGAACAGAACAGAACAGAATAGAATAGAAAATATGGAAGGGAATGAATGGAAGAGGAGAGAAGAGGAGAGATAGAATGGAATAGGAACAGAACAGAATAAGGAATAGAATAGAATAGAATAGAATAGAATAGAATAGAATAATAGAATAGAATAATAGAATAGATTAATAGAATAGAATAGAATAGAATAGAGAATAGAATAGAATAGAATAGAATAGAATAGAATAGAATAGAATAGAATAGAATAGAATAGAGAACAGAACAGAACAGAATAGAATAGAATAGAATAGAAAATATGGAAGGGAATGAATGGAAGAGGAGAGGACAGATAGAATGAAATAAGAACAGAACAGAATAAGGAATAGAATAGAATAGAATAGAGAATAGAATAGAATAATAGAATAGATTAATAGAATAGAATAGAATAGAAAAGAATAGAATAGAGAATAGAATAGAATAGAGAACAGAACAGAACAGAATAGAGTAGAATAGAATAGAATAGAAGATAGAGAATAGAACAGAACAGAACAGAACAGAGAATAGAATAGAATAGAATATAGAATAGAATAATAGAATAGAATAGAATAATAGAATAGAACAGAACAGAACAGAATAGAACAGAACAGAATAGAAAATATGGAAGGGAATGAATGGAAGAGGAGAGGAGAGATAGAATGAAATAAGAATAGAATATAATAGATTAATAGAATAGAATAGAATAGAAAAGAATAGAGAACAGAACAGAACAGAACAGAACAGAATAAAATAGAATAGAATAGAATAGAATAAATAGGATAGGATAGGATAGGTCCTCAACTTACAACAGTTCGTTTAGTGACCGTTCAAAGTTACAACGGCACTAAAAAAAGTGACTCAGGACCATTTTTCACACTTACGACCATCGCAGCGTCCCCATGGTCTCGTGATCAAAATTCACATGCTTGGCAACATGCTTGGGGATGCTGCGATGGTCGTAAGTGTGAAAAACGATCCTAAGTCACTTTGTTCAGTGCTAATTGAAAGTTCGAATCATCATTAAATGAATGGTTGTAAATCAAGGATTACTGGTATTACAGTGCGTAGCCATCCCCGATTTCTCCTTAAGGAGCTTTCAGTAATCCTCGACTTACAACGGTTCGAAGTTATAATGGCACTGAAAAACGTGACTTATGACCGTTTCCACACTTACGACCGTTGCAGCATTCCCGTGATCACGGGATCGAAATTTGACTGCTTGACAACTGACTAATATTTACAACAGTTTCAATGTCCCGGGGGGGTGTGTGTCACGTGATCCAAAATCAGACCCTTTCAACTGATTCGTATTTATGACGGTTGCACTGTCCCGGGGTCATGTGATCCTTTTTTGCGAACTTCTGATAAGCAAAGTCAATGGGGAGCTAAATTCACCAACCACGGTGTTACTAAGTTAACAAGCACAGGGATTCATTTAACAATGGGGGCAAGGAAGGTTGTAAATTGGGCGAAACTCCCCAGAGAAGTGTCTCCCTTAGCACCATTGGGCTGAAAGGGGGGTTGTAAGTCAAGGACTCCCCATATTCCATTGCAAAAATATGAAGTCTCAGTCACGAACGAATTTACCCGTCGTGCCCACAGCAAATTTATGACCGAGAAGTTCAGCGTGGTTGCATCTCATCCGGGAACCGAATTTCCTGGACGTTCCGCTTCCCTTCATCCTTTGCAAAAAAAAAGAAAGGAAGAATTTACGATGTCATTTGCAATTTCCTCAAATAGACCTCTCTGCAATCTATTTTAAATCCCCGAGAGCTTTTTTTAAAGATACGAACGAGAACGGGCAGCGTATCTTTATCGGGTAACGATCTTTGGCGACCGCAACAGCTCCCAGCCCTGTCACACATCGCCATTAATTAGTGATAGATAGTACGTCATTCATTCGGAATAAATACAGTACGCCATCAGTCATTCTTTACGAATAGACAAAAGTTTCCTTTTGCTCCCAGATTCAGGGTGCCCATAATTCCCCATGTGCTAAACTCGCTATGGGTAGTCCTCGACTTATAACAATTCGTTTAGTGAGCGTCGAGTCATCCTCTCATGATGATGGTGATTTGGTAAAAGCTGCTCTAAAAATAATACAGACATAGGTCTGAGAAGGAGGGACAGGCCCGAAGTCAGGTGGCCAGTTTTTGTCCCTAATGTGCAAGACTGCAACTCACCGTCGCCTGGTGATTGGTCCAAAGTCAGCTAGCCAGTTTTCAGGACTAAGGTGGGACAAGAACTTACTGTCTCCTGGTGATTGGCCCAAAGTCACCAAGCTGGCTTTCGTGCCTAAGGTGGGACTAGAACTCACCGTCTCCTGGTGATTGGCCCAAAGTCACCCAGTTGGCTTACATACCTATTGTGGAACTAGAACTCACAATTTCCTGGTGTTTGGTCCACAGTCACCCAGCCAGCTGTCCTGCCTAAGACAGAACTGGAACTCCTCGTCTCCTGGTGATTGGCCCAAGGTCACCCAACCGGCTTTCGTGCCTAAGGCGGGACTAGAACTCACCGTCTCCTGGTGATGGGCGCAAAGTCCCCTAGCTGGCTTTCATGGCTGAGCCAGGACTCGAACTCACCGTCTCCTGGGGATTGGCACTAGAACTCGCCACCCCCTGGTGATATTGGCCCGAAGTCAACGAGCCGGCTTTCCTTCCTCAAACAGAACTACAATTCACGGTCTCCCGGTCGCTGGGACCGGCTAGCCCAAGTAAGGTCTGGGTGAAAGTCCCTAGTTAACGTCCGTCGGGCTTCCTCCCAACACAATCACCCCTCCTGCACCCTCTCAGGACCTGGCAGTGGGCCACACAAGATTGTGTTGCAACTACAATAAAGCGCCTAGCGTTGAGTTGGAGAAGCTGGAAGGCCGACAGCCTGAGAACAAAGCCGGCTTTGTAATCCTCCGGAATTCTTTCACGCGGGGTTCGCTCAGCATTGCAGTGTATTTTGGACTCTAGCCTTATGTGTGTGTGTGGGGGAGGGTGTTGTGTGTCTTGGAACGTTCGGCCTTCACAACTCCTGGAGTGGGACCTCGTAAAAGACTGTGTTACATCGTGTCGTTGCCTTCCCTCCAGTCCGTCAGCTGGCGCCACGCGCAGGAGAAGAAATTGGACTTTTCACCCAGAATAGGCCGTTGAAATGTGCCAGGGTCTCCGTGGGCAGCCCCACGCAACGGACGTGGGGGGAGAAGCTACGTGGGGCTTCGGTCGCAACTGGTGGAGCGATGGGGAACGAGAGAAGGGGATCTTTGTAGCTGGGGGTGGAATTGTGGGGTCCCTGGTGCTCTCCGAGAATGGGTGGTGTCCTTGAGGACGTTTCGTGACCCAACTAGGGAACGTCATCAATGCTAGAAGGGAGGGGAAGTATGGAGAGGAGGAGGAGGGGGAGGGGGAGAGGGAGGAGGGCTGTGGGATCCATGGTGTTCTCTGAGCTGGGTGGTTTCCTTGCAGACGTTTCGTGACCCAGCTAGGTTATGTCATCAGTGCTAGAAGGGACGGAGGGTTGCAGAGAGGAGGAGGAGGAGGAGGAGGAGGAGGAGGAGGAGG
>NW_015391069.1:18524-26122 GCF_001527695.2 Protobothrops mucrosquamatus
GTGACTTTGGGCCAATCACCAGGAGACGGTGAGTTCTAGTCCCGCCTTAGGCATGAAAGCCAGTTGAGTGACTTTGGGCCAATCACCAGGAGACGGGGAGTTCTAGTCCCGCCTTAGGCATGAAAGCCGGTTGGATGATTTTGGGCCAATCACCAGGAGACGGTGAGTTCTAGTCCTGCCATAGCTGAGTGAATTTGGGCCAATCACCAGGAAACGATGAGTTCTAGTCCCGCCTTAGGCATGAAAGACAGCTGGGTGACTTTGGGCCAATCACCAGGAGACGGCGAGTTCTAGTCCCGCCTTAGGCACGAAAGCCGGCTGTGTGACTTTGGGCCAATCACCAGGAGACGGCGAGTTCTAGTCCCGCCTTAGGCATGAAAGACAGTTGGGTGACTTGGGGCCAATCACCAGGAGACGGTGAGTTCTAGTCCCGCCTTAGGCATGAAAGCCAGTTGAGTGACTTTCGGCCAATCACCAGGAGACGGGGAGTTCTAGTCCCGCCTTAGGCATGAAAGACAGCTGGGTGACTTTGGGCCAATCACCAGGAGACGGTGAGTTCTAGTCCCGCCTTAGGCATGAAAGCAAAAAGAGGGTTTTCTTCTGTCAATCTCAATCACAATTTGTGCCACGTCTTCGTTCCTTGAGGACATCCAGCGCCCCGTTTTGTGTAAGTCACACGTCACAATTCCTTGCCTTTTCACAGACAATCCTTCACAACATTTTCGACTCACAACATCAGAACAAGCTTTGAATCAGGCAGTGCTTTGATTCCCACAACCTAGTGGACCTCAAACTCACCAGCCATGGTTTTGTTTTTTTTCCCCAAGCTTCTCGGGGGATCTTCACCCCACATTGTTAGTTTGTGCCCCAATGTTGGGCTTCTAAGGCATCTGAAAGGCCGGCGGACTTCAAGTCCCAGAATTCCCCCATGCTGACGGGGGGGATTCTGGGGCTTGAAGTCCACCGGCCTTTTAAGATTCCAGGTTTCAATAGCCTTGCCTTAGAATCCCATCTGACATCCACCAACTGGTGGACTTCATCTCCCAGAATTCCCCATCCAGCAAGGGGAATTCTGGGGAATTCTGGGAATTGAAGTCCGCATGTTTTCAACTTGTCCAAGTTTCAAGACTCCTGCCTTAGAAGGCCGGCTGAAATCCACCAACTTGTGGACTTCATCTCCCAGAATTCCCCAGCCAGCATGGGGGGATTCTGGGAGAGAGCTGGGGAATTCTGGGAGTCGAAGTCCACAAGTTTTCCACTTGCCAAGTTTACAGACCCCTGCCTTAGAAGACTGGCTGAAGTCCACCAACTTATGGACTTCATCTCCCAGAATTCCCCATCCAGCATGGGGGGATTCTGGGAGAGAGCTGGGGAATTCTGGGAGTCGAAGTCCACAGGTTTTCAACTTCTTCAAGTTTCAAGACTCCTACCTTAGAAGACTGGCTGAAGTTCACCAACTGGTGGCCTTCATCTCCCAGAATTCCCCAGCCAGCACATGGGGAGGATTCTGGGAGAGAGCTGGGGAATTCTGGGAGTCGAAGTCCACAGGTTTTCAACTTGCCCAAGGTTGGAGACGCCTGCCTTAGAAGCCCAGCTGAAGTCCACCAACTTGTGGACTTCACCTCCCAGAATTAATAATAATAATAATAATAATAATAATAATAATAATAATAATAATAATAATAATAATTAATAATAATAATAATAATAGTAAAGTTGGAAGGGACCTTGAAGGTCATCTAGTCCAACCCCCTGCTCAGGCAGGAAACCCTATACCATTTCGGTCAAATGGCTGTCCAGTCTCTTCTTAAAAACTTCCAGTGTTTCCACAGAGGGGGTGGGGGATTGTGGGAGCCATGCCGGCTGGGGCATGCTGGGAGTTGAAGTCCAGAAGCCTTAAAAGTGCAAAAGCTGGACATTCCTGTTTTCAAAGTTTAGTGCAAACTTTCTCCTTTGTTCTTTTGTCTTCCCCGAAAAAAGATTTTTTAAAAAAAAATGGAGAACTCGTATTTCATGCGAGGCCTCGAAATCTATTTTAATGTTTATAGATTAAATATATTTTGAGTCGGACCTTTCGATGGATGTTTCTGAAAAAAAAAAAAAAGGAAAAAGCCGTCAACCTGGCCAGATTCTCCACAGGATTTATGGCCAGAGGAGGTTCTGCAGCAAACAAGGATTTAAAGCGGTCCAACGTCGCCTCCTGCTGGGCAGAGAAGGAGTATAAAAAAAAACCAGGAGAAAAAGATAGTCCTCGGCTTACGGAATATAGAGGTCCTTCTGGACGGTGCGTTTAGTGACGGCCAACTCTGTAATTCTGTACGGTTCCGCTGCTTGAGCAGGGGGTTGGGCTAGATGGCCTCCGAGGTCCCTTCCAACTTTGTTCTTCCATGATTCTGGAAGGATCTCCTGCTTGAACAGGGGGTTGGACTAGAGAACCTCCGGGGTCCCTTCCAACCCTTGTTATGCTGTTAGGGTTTCCTGCGTGAGCAGGGAGTAGGACTAGATGACCTCCAAGGTCCCTTCCAACCCTTGTTATTCTGTTAGGGTTTCCTGCGTGAGCAGGGAGTTGGACTAGATGACCTCCAAGGTCCCTTCCAACCCTTGTTATTCTGTTAGGGTTTCCTGCGTGAGCAGGGAGTAGGACTAGATGACCTCCAAGGTCCCTTCCAACCCTTGTTATTCTGTTAGGGTTTCTGCGTGAGCAGGGAGTTGGACTAGATGACCTCCAAGGTCCCTTCCAACCCTTGTTATTCTGTTAGGGTTTCCTGCGTGAGCAGGGAGTTGGACTAGATGACCTCCAAGGTCCCTTCCAACACTGTTCTTCGATGATTCTGGAAGGATCTCCTGCTTGAGCAGGGGGTCGGACTAGATGACCTCCAAGGTCCCTTCCAACTCTGTGATTCCATGATTCTGGAAGGATCTCCTGCTTCAGCAGGGGGCTGGACTAGATGTTCTCCAAGTTCCCTTCCAACTCTATTCCATGATTCTGTAAGGGTCTCCTGCTTGAGCAAGGGGTTGGACTAGATGACCTCTAAGGTCCCTTCCAACTCTATCATTCTATGATTCTGGAAGGATCTCCTGCTTGAGCAGGGGGTTGGACTAGATGACCTCCAAGATCCCTTCCAACTCTGTTCTTCTATGATTCTGGAAGGATCTGCTGCTTGAGCAGGGGGCTGGACTAGATGACCTCCAAGGTCCCACAGTCCTAAAATGGGCGAATCTGACGCGGTTTGTCTCCCGTCTTGCCCTCTCCAGCCTTCTTGTTTAGCAGCTGCTGCTGCTCGACGTCCAAAAACAGGCAGTCCTCAACTTACGACAATTGAGCTCGGGAGTTATGTTGCTAAATGAGACATGAAGTGTCCCGTTGTTCGACTTTTGTTGCCCCTTTTGTGAAGTGAATCACTTCGGTTGTTAATGAATCTGGCTTCAAAAGGGGATCGCGTGACCCGCCGGGATGCTGCGAACCATCATAAATACGAGTCGGATGCCCAGCGTATGAATTTTGATCACGTGACTCCGGGAAGCTGCGACCGTCGTAAACACGAGTCGGATGCCCAGCGTATGAATTTTGATCACGTGACTCCGGGAAGCTGCGACCGTCGTAAACACGAGTCGGTTGCCCAGCGTCTGAATTTTGATCACGTGACCCCGGGACGCTGCGACCATCGTAAACACGAGTCGGTTGCCGAGCGTCTGAATTTTGATCACGTGACCCCGGGACGCTGCGACCGTCGTAAACACGAGTCGGTTGCCGAGCGACTGAATTTTGATCACGTGACCCCAGGGACGCTGCGACCGTCCTAAATACGAGTCGGTTGCCCAGCGTCTGAATTTTGATCACGTGACCCCGGGACGCTGCAACGGTTGTTAAGTGTGAAAAACGGTCCTTTCCGGTCCAGATCAGGTTTTGTCCATCATAACAACCTGAAGGCAGGTGGACTTCAACTCCCAGAATTCCTGTTGCTTGTCGGATGGGTCCCTATTTGGGTCAAAATAATGTCACAGAGCAAATGAGGGGTTTTGTTTTTTTGAACCTTACAAAATGGCGGCTCTCAAATCCATCACTTTTAAGATGGATCCTCCTGAAAAAAAAATCTGATTTTTTTTTTTCTATCTGCCCTCTTGCTCTTTCAGTGCTCCTAATTTAGCTGGGGGGGGGAGTCCAAGACTTTCGGCGGTTAAATCAGAAGCTGAATTAAATTACGTCTGGTCCTCAGTTTACAACGGTCCATTTAGCGACTGTTCCCAAGTTACAACAGCGTTGGAAAAAAAAGGGACTCAGGATCCGTTTTTCACGCTGGCGACCGTTGCAGCATCCCGGGGTCACGTGATCGAAATTCAGACGCTCGGCAACCGACTCGTATTTATGACAGTCGCAGCGTCCCGGGGTCACGTGATCGAAATTCAGACGCTGGGCAACCGACTCGTATTTATGACGGTCGCAGTGTCAAGAGGTCACGTGATCAAAATTCAGACACTCGGCAACCGACTCGTATTTATGACGGTCGCAGCGTCCCGGGGTCACGTGATCAAAATTCAGACGCTGGGCAACCGACTCGTATTTATGACGGTCGCAGCGTCCCGGGGTCACGGGATCAAAATTCAGACGCTGGGCAACCGACTCGTATTTATGACGGTTGCAGTGTCAAGTGGTCACGTGATCAAAATTCAGATGCTGGGCAACCGACTCGTATTTATGATGGTCGCAGCGTCCCGGGGTCATGGGATCGAAATTCAGACGCTGGGCAACCGACTCGTATTTATGACGGTCGCAATGTCAAGAGGTCACGTGATCGAAATTCAGACACTGGGCAACCGACTCATATTTATGACGGTCGCAGCGTCCCGGGGTCACGTGATCAAAATTCAGACGCTGGGCAACTGACTCGTATTTATGACGGTCATAGCGTCCCAGGATCACGTGATCAAAATTCAGACGCTCGGCAACCGACTCGTATTTATGACGGTCGCAGCATCCTCTGGTCACGTCATCCAAATGCAGACGCTTGGCAACTGACTCATAGTTACGACGGTCGCAGCGTCTTGGAGTCCCCTGATTCCCTGTTTGCGACCGTTCGACAACGGTGAAGCCAGGTTCACATCGCAACCCGGTAACTGAGTTAACCGCTGCCGTGATTCATTTATGAATGGTGGTAAGGGATCTGGCCGGGGGGGGGGGCAAACGTCTCACTTAGCAACATGGGGAAGCCATGATTCACTTAACAACCGGGTTAGTAACTGAAGGACTGTGGGGATTCACTGAACGGTGGCAAGAAAAGTCGTAAAATGGGGCAAAATTGACTGAATTGCCTCCCTCCGGGCTTAATTTGGGGCTTAATTGGCGGTCGTAAAGTCGAGGACTAGCCAAATGCCGTTCGGCTGTTACGAAAGACGGCACGAAACAACAAGACCACACCAATCCAGGTTATGTACACTGTTGAATTAAATCACGGCTAGGTTGAACACACCGGGGTGTGTGTGTGTGTGTGGAATTGGCATCAGGATTCAAACCCAGAACACCAAGGAATTGCAAGCAAACTTGTGGGCATCCGGGGAACAGACGGGATATATATTTTTAAACAAAAATCTGATTTTTGCACAGAGGGCTAATGTCTGAAGATTATTAGATAGGCTAGAATATTTTCTAAAGGGGCAATCAAAAGGCAGGGAGTCCTCGGATTTACGACGGTGCCCTGCCCAGACTTACGACCGAGTCCTGCGGTTACAGCCTTTGCATTTTGGCCTCTCGGCAACTCCGGATCGCCTTTGCGATATATTTCCCCCCCCCAAAGAAACCGGCATTTATTTACGATTTCCGAAATTCAAAAATAACTAAGCGAACCCGTTTTACGGAAAATAAAAATAAAAATAGGGCAAACCCTGGATTCACTTAACGACGGGAGTGTTCGCTTAATGACTGCCACAAAAAAAGACCCCCATTTGGATGAAATTGGATCCGGTTTTGGGATGATCCCCTTTACAGGTATCACGAATGACGATGGTAATTGTCACGCTCGACGACGGTCGTAACTTGAGGACTATCGGTAGAACGGGATTTTTCTGTCATTCCTGGCCCACTCGAGTTACGACTGTAATTGCCAGATTATAGTTGTAACTCGAGGACTGTGTACGATGAGAGGATTTCCTGTCATTCCTGGCCACATGAGTTATGACTATAATTGCCACGCTTCATGATGGTCGTAATTCAAGGACTATGGGTATGATGAGAGGATTTTTTTTCTCCTGTCGTGCGTGGTCCTCATGAGTGACAGCTGTAATTGCCACAATTGATGACGGTCGTAACTTGAGGCATATCGGTGTCACGATGGGAATTATCCAGTCATGCCTTGCCCTCACGAATGATTGTAATTGCCACAATCAATAATGGTCGTAACTTGAGGACTGTGTGACGATAGGATTTATCCTGTCATGTCTGGTCCTTATGAGAGAGGACTGTAATTGCCACTCTATAACGGCCGTAACTTGAGGACTATCAGTATGAGGGGATTTTTCTGTCATTACTTACCCACTCGAGTTACGACTGTGCCACCCTCAATGACGGTCGTAATTTGAGGACTATCATGATGGGATTTATCCGGTCATGTCTGGTCCTCACGAGTTACGACTGTAATTTGCCACACTCAATGACGGTCTTAACTTGAGGACTATCGGTATGACGGGATTTTCCTGTCATTTCTGGACCACATGAGTTATGACTATAATTGCCACACTTAATGACGGTCGCAATTCAAGGACTATGGATATGATAGAGGATTTTTTTTCTCCTGTCGTGCCTGGTCCTCACGAGTGACGACTGTAATTGCCACACTCAATGACGGTTGTAACTTGAAGAGTATCGGTGTGATGATGGGATTTATCCAGTCATGCCTTGTCCTCACGAATGACTGCCACACTCGACAACGGTCGTAACTTGAGGACTGGGTGACGATGGGATTTATCCTGTCAGGCCTGGTCCTCATGAGTGACGACTGTAATTGCCACACTTAACGGTCGTAACTTGAGAACTATCATTATGACGATGGGATTTTTCTGTCATTACTGCCCACACTCAATGACCGTCGTAACTTGAGGACTATCGGTGTGACAATAGGATTTTTCTGTCATTACTAGCCCCATTGAGTTACGACTGTAATTGCCACACTCAATGGTCGTAAATTGAGGACTATCTCTATGACGATAGGATTTCTTTCCTCTGTCGTGCCTGGCCCACACTTTTGTGTAAGTCACAATCCCTTCCAAGCAAAATTTGAGAGAAAGGCAGATTTTAGCCAGCGCACAAAAGCAAGGACACACAATTATTAAAGTGTAACACAATTATCCCTTTGTTCGTCAAATGATTCTTCCAGGTCAAACACCTGTAACCAAATTTAAAAAAAATAAATAGAATGGAATAATAATAAAGTTAGAAGGGACCTTGGAGGTCATCTAGTCCAACCCCCTGCTCAGGCAGGAAACCCTATACCATTTCAGACAAAACTTTAAAAACCTCCAGTGTAGGCATAGGGGTCCTCAAGTTACGGCCAAAATACGACGGTTGTGACTTTGTGCAATGCTTTTGTGAGTTGTGAGAATTTTGT
>NW_015391069.1:26599-29999 GCF_001527695.2 Protobothrops mucrosquamatus
AATTATTCGTGTCGGTGACGGGTTTGCTATCTAAATTCACGTCTGCCTGGCAGGTGAAGGAAAACGGGGGGAAAACTTCCCGATCTTTGGGAGAAAAACACACAATTTGTCTTTCGAAATTCACATTATCTGTGAAAAAGACAAAATCTGGAGTTGCCTCAGTGACGAAACGCCGGCGTGAACCGGCAAACCTCGATTCGTGGTCTTGAGGAAACCAAAATCAAATGAAACATAAAATGGGTTCCTTGGGGTGAGCCAACAAACCACAATTCGTGATGTTGAGGTAACCAAAATAAAATGAAAGGTTCCTTAGGGTGAGCGAACAAACCTCGATTCGTGGTCTTGAGGAAACCAAAATAAAATGAAATATAAAATGGGTTCCTTGGGGTGAGCCAACAAACCACACTTTGTGATGTTGAGGTAAGCAAAATAAAATGAAAGGTTCCTTAGGGTGAGCGAACAAACCTCGATTCGTGGTCTTGAGGAAACCAAAATAAAATGAAATATAAAATGGGTTCCTTGGGGTGAGCCAACAAACCACAATTTGTGATCTTGAGGTAACCAAAATAAAATGAAAGGTTCCTTAGGGTGAGCGAACAAACCTCAATTCGTGGTCTTGAGGAAACCAAAATAAAATGAAATATAAAATGAGGGGATCCTTGGGGTGAGCAAACAAACCTCAATTCGTGGTCTTGAGGAAACAAACAACAATATATATATATATCTTTCTCTCTCTCTCCTTGGAGTGAACTAGCAAACCTCGATTCCTGGCCTTGAGGAAACAAACAAAATATATATAAAATGAGGGATTCCTTGGAGTGAACCAACCTCAATTCGTGGTTGTGTGGAAAGCAAAATAAAATGAAATATAAAACGAAAGATTCCTCGGGGTGAGCGAACAAACCTCAATTCGTGGTTGTGCAAAAACCAACATAAAATAAAATATAAAATGAGGGGTTCCTTAGGGTGAGCGAACAAACCTCGATTCGTGGTCTTGAGGTAACCAAAATAAAATGAAAGGTTCCTTGGGGTGAGCGAACAAACCTCGATTCGTGGTTGTGCGGAAACCAAAATAAAATGAAATATAAAATGAGGGGTTCCTTGGGGTGAGCAAACAAACCTCAATTGGTGGTTTTCAGGAAATCAAAATAAAATGAAATATAAAATGAGGGGTTCCTTAGGGTGAGGGAACAAACCTCAATTCGCGGCCTTGAGGTAACCAAAATAAAATAAAATAAAATATAAACTGAGGGATCCCCGGTGCTCTCTGACTTGGCTTGTTTTCATTCAGACGTGTCCTTAAATATAAAATATAAGTGATTTTTTTTTTTATCCCCCGCCAACTGAAAATTTCAAGGAATTCTGGCCGCCGGGAAGGTGAGGCCGGGCGGAAGAGGTGTAAAAGTGAGAATTATATTCGCCATTTTTCCATTTTCCTTTCAGCCGCAGCCACTTGTAGGTGGGGAACGATCCGTACGGTCAAGGAGAGGAGCGAGGAGAGCTACAACGGGTTTCCTAAGCCTTCGATTGAGGCTTCCAGACGTAATCCCGGAACATGGTATAAACCACACCTGGAAGACAAAAATCATGACAATGATATCAATAATATTGAATAATAATAATTAGAAAATGATAAAAAAACAAAATAAGAACAAAAAAGAAGAAAAGGAGGAGGAGGAGGAGGAGAAGAAGAAGAAGAGGAAGTGGAGGAAGGAGGAAGAAGAGGAGAAGGAGGAGAAGGAAAAGAAAAAGGAAGAAGAGGAGGAGGAGAAGGAAAAGGAGGAGAAGGAAAAGAAGAAGGAAGAAGAGGAGGAAGAGAAGGAAAAGGAGGCAGAAGTGGAGGAAGAAGAAGAAGAGGAGGAGAAGGAGAGGAAAAAGAGGAGGAAAAGAAGAGGAGGAGCAGAAGGAAGAGGAGGAGGAGGAAAAGGAGAAGAAGAGGAGGAAGAGGAAGAAGTGGAGGAAGGAGGAAGAAGAAGAGGAGGAGGAGGGGAGGAAGAGGCAGAAGAGGAGGAGGAGAGGAAGAAGAGGAAAAGAAAAGAAGAGGAGGAAAAGAAGAAGGAAGAAGAAAAGGAGAAGGAAAAGGAAAAGAAGAAGAGGAGGAAGAGGAAGAAGTGGAGGAAGGAGGAAGAAGAAGAGGAGGAGGAGGGGAGGAAGAGGCAGAAGAGGAGGAGGAGAGGAAGAAGAGGAAAAGAAAAGAAGAAGAGGAGGAGAGGAAGAAGAGGAAAAGAAAAGAAGAAGAGGAGGAGGAAATGAAGAAGGAAGAAGAAATGGAGGAGAAGGAAAAGGAAAAGAAGAAGAGGAGGAAGAGGAAGAAGTGGAGGAAGGAGGAGGAGGAGGAGGGGAGTAAGAGGCAGAAGAGGAGGAGGAGAGGAAGAAGAGGAAAAGAAAAGAAGAAGAGGAGGAGGAAAAGAAGAAGGAAGAACAAAAGGAGGAGAAGGAAAAGGAAAAGAAGGAGGAGGGGAGGAGGAGGCAGAAGAAGAGGAAGAGGAGAAGGAAAAGGACTGTGGGGTCCCTGGTGCTCTCTGAGCTTTCCTTGCAGACGTTTCACAACCCAACTAGGTAACATCATCAGGGCTAGAAGGAAGGAAGGAAGGAAGGAAGGAAGGAGGAGGAGGAGGAGGAGGAGGAGGGACTGTGGAATCCTTAGTGCTCTCTGAGCTGGGTCGGTTTTCCTTCCAGACGTCTCACGACCCAACTAGGGAACGTCATCAGGGCTACAAGGGAGGAGGAGGAGGAGGAGGCCACCTGTGGGATCCCAAGTCCCTTTGTTCTGTGCTGTTCGAACCGTCACTAAGCGAACCGTTGTTCGTTCAAGGAGGAGCCGTCCTTTCCGCTCCCCGGCCATCCCAGAACACCACAGCCGCCCCCCAAACACACACACACACACACACACACACACACACGCACGCACACTGGGACTCACCGCAGACGATGCTGCCCACCACGAAGCCCTGGGCGGCCATGCGGGTGTGGATGAGGTGGATGGACATCTTGGTCTGGCCCCGGTGCTTCAGCCGGTAGATGCCGTAGGCCGCCAGGCTGACGAAGCCCGCCAGGCCTGGCGGAGGGAGGGAGGGAGGGAGAGGGAGAGAGGGAGAGAGGGAGAGGCCGTTAGTGCCCTGGCCGGAGAGAGAGAGGGAGGGATAAAGAAGGGAGGGAGAGAGAGAGGGAGGGAGGGAATGTGTGCAGAGGAAAAAAATGAAGAAAGAGGGAGGGAAGGGATGGATAAATAAAAGAGGGAGAAAGGAAGGGATAAGGAAGGAAGGGAGGGAGGGGAAGAGAAAGCAAGGGAGGGATAAATAAGGGAGGGAGGGAGGAAGAAAGGGATAAGGAAGGGAGGGAGGGGAGGAAGAAAGGGATAAGAGAGGGAGGGAGGGAGGAAGAGAGAGGGAGGGAGGGA
>NW_015391069.1:31157-41573 GCF_001527695.2 Protobothrops mucrosquamatus
AGAGAGGAAGGGAGGGAGGGATAAATGAAGGAAGGAAGGAAGGAAGGGAGAGATGGAGGAAGATGGTGTGGAGAAGGAGGGAAGAAGGGAGGGAAGGATAAATAAGGGAGTAGGGGATAATGAAGGATAATGAAGGGAGGGATAAGAAAGGAAGAGAGGGGAGAGGAGGAGAGAGGAAGGGAGGAAATGTGTGGAGAGGGAAAAAGGAAGGAAGGAAGGAAGGAAGGAAGGAAGGGGGGAAGGAGGTGTATGGAGGAGGAAGGATCATAACTTTCCTGCCCAACCTGGGAGACGCCCAACCGCATCGGCCCCCTCAACCCCACCAATGACTTCTGAAATACAGGCGGTCCTCAACTTAGGACCGTGGGTGCGACTTGCTTAATGACCTCCGCAGAAAGGTCGTTCCAAAAAAAAAAACCAGGCGTGACTCAACAACCGCAAAAAACCCTCAAAAACCCTATCCGATCCCCGATTGTGGTCGTTAAGTGGAGGACTACCTGAATAGGGCAGAGTCTCTCAAGACCGGCCCTTGGGAGTTGTGGGGAATTATGGGAGTTGGAGTCCAAGGGGTCAAGGTTCGAGACACCATCGGGCAGGCTCCGAGGAACCAGCCAGTGGAAGACGGACTTACCGATCGGGACAAAGGGCATTTCTTTCGATTTCCGGAGCAGCTTCGAAGTCGATGTTTCGTCGTAAACCGGGAAGACTTTTTCCGAAGGGGAGGCCATGGTCGTTGTGAGGAAACAAATCCACAAAAGGTTACCTAGGAGGGAAAAAAAAGTTTTCAAAAATACAGATGGTCCTCGTGTTACGACAATCCGCTTAGTGACTGTCCGGAGTCACAACGGCCGTGAAAAAAGTGAACCGCCCCCAGTCCTTTTATTTATGAGGGTTGCAGTGTCCTCACGGACACATATGAGAGCAGTCCTCCCACTTACGACCGTCCGTTCAGTGAATGGTCATGAAAAAAGTGAAATGCCCCCAGTCCTCCCACTTACGAGCGTCGCAGTATCTGCACAGACCCAGCCGCGGGCAATCGTTTTGCGACCACAAAGGCGCCTGACATTTCTGTCAAGCGAGACATCGGTGAAGGGCCTTTTGCCCCATTTGACTACCTTTCTTGCCACGGTTCTTAAGTGAATCACTGCCCTCGTTAAGTTACGGCAACATATGAGGGCCATCCTCCACTTACGACTGTCCGTTTAGTGACCGGTCGTGAAAAAAGTGAGCTGTCCCCAGTCCTCCCACTTACGAGCGTTGCAGTATCCTCACAGACCCAGTAGCGGGCAATCGTTTTGCGACCACAAAGGCACCTGGAATTTCTGTCAAACGAGACATCGGAGAAGGGCCTTTTGCCCCATTTGACCATCTTTCTTGCCACGGTTCTTAAGTGAATCACTGCCGTTATTAAGTTACGGGCACATCTGAGGGCCGTCCTCCACTTACGACCATCCGTTTAGTGACCGGTCGTGAAAAAAGTGAGCTGCCCCCAGTCCTCCCACTTACAAGCACCAGTGTCCTCACAGGGACATATGAAGGCAGTGCTCCGCTTACGACTGTCCGTTTAGTGACCGGTGGTGAAAAAGTGAGCTGCCCCGTCCTCCCACCTACGAGGGTCGCAGCGTCCTCATGGACACATGAGGGCAGTCCTCGATTTATGACCGTCTGTTTAGTAACTGGTCGTGAAAAAAGTGAGCTGTCACCAGTCCTCCCACTTACGAGAGTCGCAGCGTCCTCACGGACAGATATGAGGGCAGTCCTCCTACTTACAACCGTCCGCTCAGTGACCGATCGTGAAAAAAGTGAGCTGCCCCATGCTCCCACTTACGAGGGATGCAGCGTCCTCACGGACACATGAGGGCAGTCCTCAATTTACGACCGTCTGTTTAGTAACTGGTCGTGAAAAAAGTGAGCTGTCCCCAGTCCTCCCACTTATGAGGTCGCAGCGTCCTCAAGGACACATGAGGGCAGTCCTCGACTTACGATGGTTCACTTAATGACCGTCCAAAGTCACAACGGCCGTGAAAAAAGTGAGCTGCCCCCAGTCCTCCCATTTACGTGGGTCGAAGCATCCTCACGGGCACATCTGAGGGCAGTCCTCGATTTACGACCGTCCCGTCCAGTGACAGTCCCAAGTCCCATCAGCAGGGGAAAAAAAGCCGGCTGCCCCCAGTCCTCCCACTTACGAGCATTGCATCATCCTCACAAACCCACAACGGCGCCACTCAGATACTGACGAAGGGCGTTTTGCCCCCCCATTTAACCACCTTTCTTCCCATGGTTCTTAAGCGAATCACTGCCATCGTTAAGCTAATCACACAGTCGTTAAGGGAAATCAGGCTTCCCGCTGGTTTGAAGCTCGCAAAAAGAAAAAAAAAAGATTGCATGATCTTGGCACACAGCCACCGTTGTAAATACGAGTCAATTGTCTGAATTGTGGTCATAACCCCGAGGACTACCTGTGAATCTGGCAAAATGCAATCAATCGATGCAGGAAACTTTCCCCAAAAGAAACGACAACAACAACAAAAAATCTTCTTGTGCTCCAGTTTCTGACTTCATTTCCCGCCAACTATTTCCTTCCCTAATTTCATCAGAGTATCTCAGCCGGATGTGAGCGACAAACCGTTGCGTCATTGTGCAAAATTGCTTCAGTAAATCCCTCCCTTGCCCGGATTGTGACTCACAATCCTTGCAAAGTGATTGTGCAAACTTTAAAAAGAAGAAAAAAAAATCACCTTGCCACCGTCCTTGACTTAATTCCTATTTTTTAAAAAAAAAAAAAACAACCCCAAAATTCAACCCGGATTTTCAAGAGAAGCATTCCATTGGAAATAAAAAAAGGGATTTTAATCAAATCAAGCAAGAAATAAGGAGAAATAAGGAGGGAAATTAACCAGTGGAACAGCTTGCCACAAGATGTGGGTTTGACAAGACTGGAGGTTTTTAAGAAGAGATGGGACAGGCACTAGTCTGGAATGGAGCAGGGGGTTGGGCTAGATGACCTCCAAGATCCCTCCCAACCCTGTTATTCTATGATTCTGTAAGGGTCTCCTGCTCGAGCAAGGAGCTGGACTAGATGACCTCCAGGGTCCCTTCCAAATGTTATTCTATGATTCTGTAAGGGTCTCCTGCTCGAGCAGGGGGCTGGACTAAATGACCTCCAGGGTCCCTTCCAAATGTTATTCTATGATTCTGTAAGGGTCTCCTGCTCGAGCAGGGGGCTGGACTAGATGACCTCCAAGGTTCTTCCCAACTCTGTCATTCTATGATTCTGTAAGGGTCTCCTATTCGAGCAGGGGGTTGGATTAGATGACCTCACAGGTCCCTTCCAATCTTGTTATTCTATGATTCTGTAAAGATCTCTTGCTTGAGCAGGGGGCTGGACTAGATGACCTCCCAGGTCCCATCCAACCCTGTTATTCTGAAGCATTCAGATGCCTCCTATCTGGGGGGCGGGTGATCTCAGGAAGTCCTCAACTTACGACCACAACTGTCCCTCATATTTCCGTCGTTAAGTGAGGCGGGTTTAGCCCTAACGGACAACCTTTTTTCTTCCACCCTTATGAGATGAATCTATGCCAGGGGCCTTCAAACTTGGACCCTTTTATGACTGGTGGACTTCAACTCCCAGAATCCCTCAGCCAGCATGCCCGGCTGAGGAATTCTGGGAGTTGAAGTCCACCAGTCATAAAAGGGCCAAGTTGGAAGACCCCTGAGAGTCTGGATCCAAGCCCGCAGTTTCATCAAAATGGCCGACTGAGGAATCCTGGGAGTTGAAGTCCACAAGGGCCACGTTTGTTAGCACAGGGAGCCCTTGACTTACGGCCAGGATGGGAGCCCAAAATTTAGGTCGCTAAGTGAGACATTTGTCCTAAGTGAGTTTTGTCCCTTTTTTACGACCTTTCCGGTCAGAGTTATTAAGAGAATCACTCCCACCATTAACTTAGTAACCCGGTTCTTAAGTGAATCTGGGCTCTCCCCCCTGACTTTGCTTGTCAGACGGTCGCAAAAGGGGATCATGTGACCCAGGGACTGTCGTAAATGTGAGTCAGTGGTTTGAATCTTGATCACGTGACCTTGGGGACGGCTGCAAAGGTCATAAGGGTGAAACGACGGTTCTAAGTCCCTTTTTCCAATGCCGTTGTGATTCTGAACGATCACTAGATAGATAGATAGATAGATAGATAGATAGATAGATAGATAGATAGATAGATAGATAGATAGACAGACAGACAGAAATAGATTGAATGGATAGATAGATAGATAGATAGATAGACAGACAGAAATAGATTGAATGGATAGATAGATAGATAGATAAGACAGACAGACAGAAAAATAGCTTGAGTGGATAGACAGATAGATAGATAGATAGATAGATAGATAGATAGACAGACAGAAATAGATTGAATGGATAGATAGATAGATAGATAGATAGATAGATAGATAGACAGACAGAAATAGATTGAATGGATAGATAGATAGATAGATAGATAAGACAGACAGACAGAAAAATAGCTTGAGTGGATAGACAGATAGATAGATAGATAGATAGATAGATGTATCCATGTATATATATATATATAAACTGTACTGAATTAAAATTACACAAACATACATATAAATTATATATATAGTACTGATTAAATTTAAATGTATACATATATTGATTAAATTTCAATTACACAGAAACACACACAGATATGATTTAAATTATATGTACAGTATTGATTAAAGTTTTATATCTCTACATATAATGTATTGATTAAATTTAGATACAACACTGATTTACGATATTACATTTTACGTACGTGTTTTAAGTTTAAATTTATATACATCGATTTAATAATTTCATATAAATGTGTGTGTGTGTGTGTGTGTGTGTGTGTATACACACATACATATAACATATTAAATTTAAATTATATATATAGTACTGGTTTCTTCCATTTCAATTTACAACGAATTGATGGATTACATTTAAATTTTAGACAGGTATAGTTGAGGGATGTATTAAATTGATACGCTACCCCCTCTAAATGGATGAAGCAGGGCAGCTTACAAAAAGTATAATAAAAAATGAATATCAAAAGCACTAAAATTACAATTGCACAATTTCTGTAGTAAGTTACATCGCCCTTCCCACTTAACTGACCTTGGGTACTTTTACAACATATAATACACAAAGACAGACACTCCTCTCTCTCTCTCTCTCTCTCTGTGTGTGTGTGTGTGTGTGTGTGTGCATATATATGGGTATGGTTGTTTGATTGAATTGAAAATCATATAATATAGCTTATTTTATATCTATATATAAATGTTTTATAAAAATGTGTGTGTATATCTATATATATAATTTATATTATTAACCAGTGGAACAACCTGCCTCCAGAAGCGGTGAATGCTCCAACACTGGAAGTTTTTAAGAAGAGACTGGACAGCCATTTGTCCAAAATGGTATAGGGTTTCCTGCCTGAGCAGGGGGTTGGACTAGATGACCTCCGAGGTCCCTTCCAACTTTATTATTATTATTATTATTATTATTATTATTATTATTATTATTATTATTATTATTTATTATATACAGATTTATACATACATATATTTATACAGATATATTTATACATATATACATATACATATATATATAGATATATATAAATACAGATATATATTTGTTTTCGTAGCTATATATATGTACAGATTTATACATATATATAGCTATATAGATATGTATACAGATATATTTATACATATATATAGATACATATACACACATATATAATATAGATATATATAGATATACATATAGATTTTATATGCAGATTGAAATTTCTAAATTATAGAAATTACAGCCCTTTGTCCGAAATGGGATAGGGTCTCCTGCCTGAGCAGGGGGTTGGACTAGATGACCTCCAAGGCCCCTTCCCACATTATTATATGATATAGGACAATGCAATTAATAGAAGATACACAATCAGGATCTCCCCCTGCCCCCCCCAAATCCTTATTAGAAGCCCAGACACGTTTTTCCCTCCAGACCCGTGTCGGGCTAAGACCTGACACGCAAGACCTGGGGAGGCGTTCCCACGACCCTCTTGACCCGCATTCTGCCCCACAAAAAGAAAAAAAAAGCAGGCCGGATCTTTCAGCACAGCCTGGCCTGGCCTTGGACCCGCGGACGGGGATGATGGGAACCGCAACCCCCCAATACACACTGGCTGGGGATGATGGGAGAGGTAGTCCCGTTTCCCACCGGCCCCGGGGAAAATGGCCGGAGAGCTGCCGCGAGGCCTTGCCGGGCTCGCCTCGGCCCTCCCCCGACACTCACCTCCGCTTTATCTTCCGCGCTTCCTTCTCGTTCGCCGGCCGGCTTTCTAATCGAGGCGGGCTCAGGAGGCCCCGTGTCTTTCAACGTCAGTCCCCGCCCTCCCAAGCGGTGACGCACTTCCGCTTCAAAACCCCGCCTTTTCCTCTCGGTCGGCCTCGCCTTTCTTTCTTCAAAGGCTCTTGAACCAGAGATCTTCCAACTTGGCGCTTTTATGACTGGTGGACTTCAAGTCCCAGAATTCCTCAGCCGGGCACGCCGGCCGAGGAATCCTGGGAGATGAAGTCCCCGAGTCATAAAAGGGCCTCGAAGGTTGAGACGCTCCCAGAAAGCCTTTCGGCCGTCAGGTAGTGGATGGTTGGGTTTTTTTTTTCAACCCGCCTCACTGACGTCATAGCGGCCGCCGGCCAATCGGACGGCGACATTGGCTGCCTTGGTGACCGGGTTGCCAAGGTGACCGGACGTGGAATGTGAGGCGATTGAGGCCCTTTTTTTCCCGCTTTTTTTTTTTTAACCCAAGGCGGGTTCACACGACACGCAAAAAAAAGACCAAAAAGCGTGTCAAGGAGGAGATGGATCAGGGTTCTCCCGCCGTTCTCTGACCCGTGCAAAAGGGGGAGAAAAAAAAAACACGGAGAGCGGAATTCACCCTGATTCGTGTCTGTGGAGGCTTCCTGGGTTGTGTGAACGCAGCCTTGTGTGCTTAACGCGTGCAGGGGGAACCCAGAAGCGGGTCAGGCTCCTTGCTGGGTTCAGACAGTTGTGTGAATACCAAAGGGGAAGGTGGTTCAGAAAATTGACTGGAGGAAATGCTCGAGCGGAGGGGGCTGGACTAGATGACCTCCGAGGTCCCTTCCAACTCTGTTTTTCCATGATTATATAAGGTTCTTCTCCTTGACCAGGGGGTTGGACTAAAAGATCTATAAAGGTCCCTTTCAGTTCTGTTCTATTATGATTCTGTAAGGATCTCCTGCTCGAGCAGGGGGTGGACTAGATGACCTCCCAGACCCCTTCCAACTATTCTATTCTATTCTATTTTCCGTTATTCTATTCTATTCTATCCTGTCCTGTCCTATTCTATTCTATTATTTTCCGTTATTCTATTCTATTCTATTTTCCATTCTATTTTATTTTCCGTTCTTCTATCCTATTCTATTCTATTATTTTCCGTTATTCTATTCTATTCTATTCTATTTGCCATTCTATTTTATTTTCCGTTCTTCTGTTCTGTTCTGTTCTATTCTATTCTATTTTCCATTCTATTTTATTTTCCGTTATTCTATTCTATTCTATTCTATTATTTTCCATTATTCTATTCTATTCTATTTTCCATTCTATTTTATTTTCTGTTCTTCTATTCTATTCCGTTCTATTCTATTATTTTCCGTTATTCTATTCTATTCTATTTTCCATTCTTTTATTTTCCGTTATTCTATTCTATTCTATTCTATTCTAATTTTTCATTCTATTTTATTTTCCGTTATTCTATTCTATTCTATTATTTTCCATTATTCTCCATTATTCTATTCTATTCTATTCTATTTTCCATTCTATTTTATTTTCCGTTATTCTATTCTATTCTATTCTATTCTATTCTATGCTATGCTATGCTATGCTATGCTATGCTATTCTATTATTTTCCGTTATTCTATTCTATTTTATTTTCCATTCTATTTTATTTTCCGTTCTTCTATTCTGTTCCGTTCTATTCTTTTCTATTCTATTCTATTCTAATTATTTTCCATTCTATTTTATTTTCCGTTATTCTATTCTATTCTATTCTATTCTATTCTATTCTATTCTATTCTATTCTATTCCATTATATTATATTATATTATATTATATTATATTATATTATATTATATTATATTATATTATATTATATTACAGTGGTGGCGAACCTATGGCACGCGTGCCAGAGGCGGCACTCAGAGCCCTTTCTGTCGGCACGCACGCCATTGCCCCAGCAGAGTTCGCCAGAGTAGCGAGCATGTGGCATTTGGAAGCGACAGGGCAGGAATTGAGCAAGCAAGCGGTGTTGGCCCTCCGGGGATGCCCCGGAGATGGCGAGGGACTGGCCCCCACTGCCCTGGCCCCGGCCACGCTCACCCAGTCTGCCATGACCACTGCAGCCACGCGCCCCCCCGAGGGCTCCACAATGCTGATGCAGCCCTGGCACTTTGCAATAAATAAGTGGGTTTTGGATTGTAGTTTGGGCACTCAGTCTCTAAAAGGTTCGCCATCACTGTTTATTATATTATATTATATTATATTATATTATATTATATTATATTATATTATATTATATTATATTATATTATATTATATTATATTATATTATATTATATTATATTATATTATATTATATTATATTAATTATATTATATTATTATATTATTATATTATATTATATTATATTATATTATATTTATTATATTATATTATATTATATTATATTATATTATATTATATTATATTATATTATATTATATTATATTATATTATATTATATTAATTATATTATTATATTATATTATATTATATTATATTATTATATTCCGTTATTCTATTCTATTCTATTCTATTCTATTCTATTATATTATATTATTATATTATATTATATTATATTATATTATATTATATTATATTATATTAATTATATTATATTATATTAATTATTTTCCGTTATTCTATTATTCTATTCTATTCTATTCTATTATTTTCCATTATTATATTCTATTCTATTTTCCATTCTATTTTATTTTCTGTTCTTCTACCTATTCTGTTCCGTTCCATTCCATTCCATTCTATTCTATTCTATTCTCTTCTATTATTCTCGCTCACCATGCTGGAAATCTTGCACCCCATTTCTTCAGAAATAGGGGCACCATCCTGATTGAGGCAAAGTGGAAGCGGGCTAAAAAGTCCAAGGAAGCGTTCTTTTTCACCACCGTTTCAATAAACAGTCAAACCTGGTTTATTTCCTTCAAACCAGAGGGAAGACAAAGCCGTTATTTCTGCTTTGCATGCGAGGAATTTGTCGCTTTGGTTGAACATCCTGGCTGGCTGCCATGTACCATTCAGCACCTTTTTTGTCCTTTTTAAAATCCCCTTCCAATTATTTTTTTCTTTTGGTGTGGCTTTGGCTCACAACTGTCATGTTTCGAAGCGGGGTCCCGGCAACCGGGGAGAGGCCAGGATGTTCTCAATTTTTTTTGTGTGTGTGTGTGTTTCAGCAAAAGAGTTGTACAACCGGGGAAGTGACGAGAGCAAAAGGAGTGTGTGTCAATTGACCAACGAAAGAGCTTGCCGTCAGAAGTTGTGACGGGAGGGGGGGGGTTTATGAAGAGACTTTGTCTGAAATGGAATAAGGCCTCCTGCTCGAAAAAGGGGGTTGGGCTAGATGACCTCCGAGGCCCCTTCCAACACTGTTCTTTTCTGATTCTGTAAGGGTCTCCTGCTTGAGCAAGGGGGTTGGACTAGATGACCTCCAGGGTTCCTTCCAACTCTGCCCTTCTGTGATTCTGGAAGGCTCTCCTGCTTCAGCAGGGGGCTAAGCTAGATGACCTCCCAGGTCCCTTCCAGCTCTATTCTGATTGATTGACTCCGCACTCACAGCGTTGGTTATATATTCACCTTGAGGTTTCCCAAGAGTTTGGTCTGTTCCAGAAACTCAGAACAAGTACAAGACGGTTGCGTCCTTACGTCAGTGTGTATAATCACGAGTTTTGCGTTACACATAATTGTGCTGGAGAACCCAACCCTGTTTAAAATAAACTCTTGACTTACAAGCTGTTTGTTTAGTGGCTGTTTAAAGTGACAGTGGCCCTGGAGATGCTGGAAGGGAAGGGAAGGGAAGGGAAGAGAGAAATGTGAATAGAATAGAATAGAATAGAATAGAATAGAATAGAATAGAATAGAATAGAATAGAATAGAATAAAGGATAGGAGAGAAAGGAGAATATAGAATAGAATATAAAATAGAATACAATAGAACAGGAGAGAAAGAATAGAATAGAAAATAGAATAAAATAGAATAGAAAATAGAATAGAATCTTTATTGAGAATAGAATAGAATAGAGAATAGGA
>NW_015391069.1:41656-49253 GCF_001527695.2 Protobothrops mucrosquamatus
GAATAGAATAGAATAGAATAGAATAGAATAGAATAGAATAGAATAGAATAAAGGATAGGAGAGAAAGGAGAATATAGAATAGAATATAAAATAGAATACAATAGAACAGGAGAGAAAGAATAGAATAGAAAATAGAATAAAATAGAATAGAAAATAGAATAGAATCTTTATTGAGAATAGAATAGAATAGAGAATAGGAGAGAAAGAATAGAATAGAGTATAGAATTGAATAGAATATAGAATTAGAATAGAATAGAATAGAATAGAGAATAGGAGAGAAAGAAGAATAGAATAGAATATAGAATAGGAATAGAATAGAATAGGAGAAAGAATAAATAGAATAGAATAGAATGAAGAATAAGATTAAGGAGAATAAATAGAATAGAATAGAGTAGAGAATAGGAGAGAAAGGAGAATAAATAGAATAATAGAATAGAATAGGAGAAAGAATAAATAGAATAGAATAGAATGAAGAATAAGATTAAGGAGAATAAATAGAATAGAATAGAATCTTTATTGAGAATAGAATAGAATAGAATCTTTATTGAGACTAGAAGAATAGAATAGAATAGAATAGAATCTTTATTGAGAATAGAATAGAATAGAATCTTTATTGAGAATAGAATAGAATAGAATAGAATAGAATAGAATCTTTATTGAGAATAGAATAGAATAGAATAGAATATTGAGAATAGAATAGAATAGAATAGAATCTTTATTGAGAATAGAAGAATAGAATAGAATAGAATCTTTATTGAGAATAGAATAGAATAGAATCTTTATTGAGAATAGAAGAATAGAATAGAATAGAATAGAATAGAATCTTTATTGAGAATAGAAGAATAGAATAGAATAGAATAGAATAGAATAGAATAGAATATTGAGAATAGAATAGAATAATAGAATCTTTATTGAGAATAGAAGAATAGAATAGAATGGAATAGAATAGAATGGAGAATAGGAGAAAGGAGAATAAATAGAATAGAATAGAATGAAGAATAAGATTAAGGAGAATAAATAGAATAGAATAGAAGAATAGAATAGAATAGAATAGAATCTTTATTGAGAATAGAAGAATAGAATAGAATAGAATCTTTATTGAGAATAGAAGAATAGAATAGAATAGAATAGAATAGAATAGAATCTTTATTGAGACTAGAATAGAATAATAGAATCTTTATTGAGACTAGAATAGAATAGAATCTTTATTGAGAATAGAAGAATAGAATAGAATAGAATCTTTATTGAGAATAGAAGAATAGAATAGAATAGAATGGAATAGAATAGAATGGAGAATAGGAGAAAGGAGAATAAATAGAATAGAATAGAATGAAGAATAAGATTAAGGAGAATAAATAGAATAGAATAGAAGAATAGAATAGAATCTTTATTGAGAATAGAAGAATAGAATAGAATAGAATAGAATAGAATAGAATAGAATCTTTATTGAGAATAGAATAGAATAATAGAATCTTTATTGAGAATAGAATAGAATAGAATCTTTATTGAGAATAGAAGAATAGAATAGAATAGAATGGAATAGAATAGGATGGAGAATAGGAGAAAGGAGAATAAATAGAATAGAATAGAATAGAATGAAGAATAAGATTAAGGAGAATAAATAGAATAGAATAGAAGAATAGAATAGAATAGAATAGAATCTTTATTGAGAATAGAAGAATAGAATAGAATAGAATCTTTATTGAGAATATAAGAATAGAATAGAATAGAATAGAATAGAATAGAATAGAATAGAATAGAATAGAATAGAATAGAATAGAATCTTTATTGAGAATAGAATAGAATAATAGAATATTGAGAATAGAATAGAATAGAATCTTTATTGAGAATAGAAGAATAGAATAGAATAGAATGGAATAGAATAGAATGGAGAATAGGAGAAAGGAGAATAAATAGAATAGAATAGAATGAAGAATAAGATTAAGGAGAATAAATAGAATAGAATAGAAGAATAGAATAGAATAGAATAGGACAGAAAGGAGAATAGAATAGAATAGAATTTTATGTCACTTGACATGTACAGCAATCAGCAGACATTAAAATAAAAATTTGCTGCATGCCGCTCTCAAAACAATACCCTCCATTACACCCACACACCCCTACTAACATGGCCCTCTAGTTCCGAACGTACACATATACACGTGAAGTGAGTCCCGACAGTGGAGTCAGTCCCACGGTCGTTAAGCGAAAACGGCTTCCCCGTGGACTTTGCTCCTGGGACGTTCGCAAGAACAGGGATCGCGTGATACACACACCCACACACACCCCGGGACGCTGCAACCCGTCACAAGTCCGAGTCGACCGCCAAGCGCCCAAATTTGGAAGTCGCGACCCCAGGGGAACGCTGCAAGAGTCTTCCAAGTGTGAAAAAGAGTCCCTTTTTTCCCCGGCTGCCGTCGTAACTCGGGGCCATCGCTAAGCGATCACTCGTAAGCTGAGGACTCTAAAATGACTCCCCTTTTTTGGGGGCTGAAGAAACATTTTTTGGGGGTGGGAACCTGTGACGGCAATTTCATCCGACGCTCCCCGCCGTCCTTTCGCCTCGAAGCCACTTTATTTCCCCTCTGTTTTATCGCTTGATTTGATTTTCCTTTTTTGCAATCCACGGGTCATAAAAAGAAAGTCGAGCTGGAAAAAAATCAGATTTATTTTTTTTTACAATTTTACCACTAAACCATCCTAAGCCGAGGTCAAAGACCTGCGGGAAAAACCACAAAGACGGGAAGCCAAAATCCACTGGGATCAAAGTCCCAGGAGAGACGTATTTACGACGGTCGCAGCGTCCCGGGGTCACATGATCAAAATTTAGACGTTTGGCAACTGACTTGTATTTACGACGGTCGCAGTGTCCCGGAGTCACGTGATCAAAATTCAGACACTTGGCAACCGACTCGTTTTTATGACGGTCGCAGTGTCCCGGGGTCACATGATCAAAATTCAGACGCTTGGCAACCGCCTTGTATTTATGACGGTCGCAGCGTCCCGGGGTCACGTGATCAAACTTCAGACAGCTTGAAAACTGACTCGTATTTACGACGGTCACACCGTCCCGGGGTCACGTGATCAAACTTCAGACAGCTTGAAAACTGTCTCGTATTTACGACGGTCACAGCGTCCCGGGGTCACGATATCAAAATTCAGACGCTTGGCAACCGACTCGTATTTACGACGGTCGCAGCGTTCCGGGATCACGTGATCGAAATTCAGACACTTGGCAACCAACTCGTTTTTATGACGGTCGCAGCATCCCGGGGTCACATGATCAAAATTCAGACGTTTGGCAACCGACTTGTATTTATGACGGTTGCAGCGTCCTGGGGTCACGTGATCAAACTTCAGACAGCTTGGCAACCGACTCGTATTTACGACGGTCGCAGCATCCCGGGGTCATGTGATCCAAATTTAGACACTTGGCAACCGACTTGTATTTACAACAGTCGCAGCGTCCCGGGGTCACGTGATCCAAACTCAGACGCTCGGCAACCGACTCATATTTACGACGGTCGCAGCGTCCCGGGGTCACGTGATCCCCTTTTGCGACTTTCTGACAAGCAACGTCAATGGGGAAGCCGGATTCGCTTAACGACCGTATTACTCACTTAATAACTTCAGTGATTTGCTTACAATCGGGTTAGTAAGAGTAGGAGTGATTCAGTTAATGGCTGTGGTAAGACATGACGTAAAATGGGGCAAAATTCCCTTAATTCTCGTTTAGCCACAGATGTTTTGGGCTCACCCGTGGCCGTACGTTGAGGACTACCTGTGAGTAGCTAGCTAGCTGACTAACTAACTAAAGTAAGTAACTAACTACATACATAAATAAAAATTTTCCTGAATTTGAATCAGTTCCTTGAACTCCGCCTTCATTTTGTCTGGCCCGAAGGCAAACGAAAGGGCTGTGTTTGCGTTTGTGGGTCTGTGTGGGGTGTGAACTACTCAATGTTGCTACTCTTGGTTTGCCCGAGAAGGCTGCCAATCTCCAAAACCGGGTTAAACCAAAGTCCATCGTGGCTACTTTGGGCCTTCGGAGATTGCCGTAAAGCGTTTCCTTGTAAAACCTCCACGCCAATAATCTGATTTTTTTGTTTGTGTGTGACGTTTGCCACAACGGCCAGGGGAAAGTTCCCCATTGCGTAATTCGACTTTTGTAACCTGGAACGCTAGTTACACACACACACAGACACAAACACGCACGCTGCGATTATCTCCTTGTGCCGACAAACCCGGAAAAAACGGATAGTCAAGAAAAAAGACACCCGATCACACAATTGCACAACGGCACATGACTAAGCAGAATATTCCTGAAGGTTTTTGTAAAGGGCGAAGGGCAAATACAGATTCATTACAAAAGCACAGCTGGTTCATTTAGTGGCGGTTCCGAGTTACGACGGCATCCTACCCCCCACAAAACACGGACGTGGGACCCGTTTTTCACCCTTACGACCGATGTTCACCTGATCCGCGTCGACACGCCTGGCAACCGATTCCTATTTATGTTCCGATTTGAATCCGGACGCCGACTCGCATTTACGACGGTCGCAGCGTCCCCGGCGTCCCAGAATCCCGTCGGACAAGCCAGGCAGTCACTTCACAACCGTTGTAACTCACTTAACAATCGCAGCGATTTGCTGAAACAACCGTGGCGGGAAATGTCAAAATGGGGCACGACTCCCTTCGCCGGTGTCTCGCTTAGCGACGGACGCGTTGCGTTCCTCGGTCGTAAGGCGATGACCAGCTTGTTTTAGGAAGTTCCTTGGTGTGGAGCCAAGGAACTGGGTTTCTATCTTTGGAAGGCAGAAGTGTGAGTTTTTGTGGGTGTGTTATGTTTGCGTACACGGTTGGACATCCTCCCTCCTCTTTGTGGTTGCGAATCGGCTCGTAGGGAGGAATGTGGGCGTTGGAGAAGGGAAAACACACACTCAGAGCCCTGTGGGATCAAACCGCTGGGAAATTCCAGCTGGGAAAAATAGGGAATGTCATCAGGGCTAGAAGGGAGGAGGAGGAGGAGGAGGAGGAGGAAGGATTGTGGGGTCCTTGGTGCTCTCTTAAGCTTGGTTGTTTTCTTGGGGACGTTTCATGACCCAACTAGGTAACATCATCAGTTGTTATGTAAGATTAGGATAGGCCTGCAGAAAAGCAGGACTTCTGGAATTATAACGATATGATATGAACATGATATGATAAACAGTTCCTAGAATTGTCTGAAATGGTGTAGGGTTCCTGCCTGGGCAGGGGGTTGGACTCGATGACCTCCAAGGTCCCTTCCAACTTTATTATTATTATTATTATTATTAATTGGGTATGTCTACTTTAACGAAGAGAAGGACGAGGGGGGACAGGATAGCAGCCTTCCAGTATCTCAGGGGCTGCCCCAAAGAAGAGGCAGTCAAGCTATTCTCCAAGGCGCCTGAAGGAAGGACAAGAAGCAACGGATGCAAACTGATCAAGGAGAGAAGCAACCGAGAACTAAGGAGAAACTTCCTGACAGTGAGAACAATTAACCAGTGGAACAATCTGCCTCCAGAAGTTGTGAATGCTCCAACACTGGAAGTTTTTAAGAAGAGACTGGACAGCCATTTGTCTGAAATGGTGTAGGGTTTCCTGCCTGAACAGGGGGTTGGACTAGATGACCTCCAAGGTCCCTTCCAACTTTACTACTACTACTACTATTATTATTATTATTATTATTATTATTATTATTATTATTATTATTATTATTATTGTTATTATTATTGTTATTATTATTATATTATTGATGATGATAATGATGATGATGATGATGATGATGATGCTAATAATAATAATAATAATAATAATAATAATAATAATAATAATATACCATTTCGGACAAATGGCTGTCCAGTCTCTTCTTAAAAACTTCCAGTGTTGGAGCATTCACCGCTTCTGGAGGCAGGTGGTTCCACTGGTTAATTATTCTAACTGTCAGGAAGTTTCTCCTTAGTTCTAGGTTGCTTCTCTCCTTGGTTAGTTTCCACCCGTTGCTTCTTGTCCTGCCTTCAGGCGCTTTGGAGAATAGCTTGACTCCCTCTTCTTTGGGGCAGCCCCTGAGATACTGGAAGACTGCTATCCTGTCCCCCCTCGTCCTTCTCTTCCTTAAACTAGACATCCCCAATTCCAGCAACCCTTCTTTATATGTTTTAGCCTCCAGTCCCCTGATCATCTTTGTGGCTCTTCTCTGCACTCTTTCTAGAGTCTCAGCATCTTTTTTACATCGTGGTGACCAAAACTGGATGCCGTATTCCAAGTGTGGCCTTACCAAGGCCTTGTAAAGTGGTATTAACACTTCACCTGCTCTTGATTCTATCCCTCTGTTAATGCAGCCTAACACTGTGTTGGCCTTTTTGGCAGCTGCAGCACACATCTGGCTCCTATTTAAGTGATTGTCCACTACTAGGACTCCGAGATCCCTCTCATAGATCCGTAGCTGGCTGACCGGCCGTACTCAGCGAGTGGTCCTCAACGGAACCGCATCTCCATGGAGGGAAGTGTGTAGTGGGGTGTCCCAGGGCTCTGTTCTGGGCCCAGTGCTCTTCAACATCTTCATCAACGATTTGGACGAGGGGATAGATGGGGAACTCATCAAATGTGCGGACGACACCAAGCTGGCAGGAATAGCCAACCCTCCAGAAGACAGGCTTAGGATACAGGAGGATCTGGACAGACTCGAACACGGGGCGCTGTCTAACAAAATGAAATTCAAGGGTACCAACGGATGATTGATAGCTAAATAATGTAGAGATGATAAATAATAGATAACAAATTGATAGATGGTAAATAGTGGATGATAGGTAATAGATGATTATCGACAGATGAGAAATAGATATTTAATAAAGAGATAGATGATGAATAGACGACTGATAGGTAAATAATGAATAGCTAACATAGAGACCGATACATAGATTGATAGGTAAGACAGAAAGATAGAGAAATGAAAAATAGATGATTGATAGTAAATAGTAAATAATTGATAGTAAATAATATACAGACCATAAAAGTTAGATGATAGCTAGGCAGAACGATAGGCAGATAGGATACATAGAATGATAGGAAAATAATAATAGGATAAATATATGATTGGTAGATAAATAATGTTTAGATGGTAAATGATAGATGATAGATGCCGTGATAGATAGATAGATAGATAGATAGATAGATAGATAGATAGATAGATAGATAGATAGATAGATGTAAAGAGCATAGATAGATAGAGCTAGATAGATAGATAGAGATAAATTGATAGGTAAATAATGTATAGATGATAAAGATAGGTAGATACATAGATAGCCAGATGATTGAGCCTACATTGATAGTTGATTGATAGATGATAGACAGATAGATAGTCAGATAGATAGATAGAGAATATGATAGAGAATATGAGATAGATAGACAGACAGACAGACAGACAGACAGATAAATAAAGTATAGATGGTAAAGATAGGTAGATAGATACATAGAGATAACCAAATGGTTGATATAAATCCTAGATCGATAGATGATTGATAGATGAGAGAGAGAGAGAGAGAGAGAGAGAGAGAGAGAGAGAGAGAGAGAGAGA
>NW_015391069.1:50129-52310 GCF_001527695.2 Protobothrops mucrosquamatus
TCTTCCTCGGCCATGCGAGCGCGTCTGCTGCGCCGGGCTTGCGCGCTTTTGGGGCTGCTGAGCGCGGCCGCTTTGCTGGCTCTCCAGCTGCCCTCCCCTCCCTTCGGGGCGCCCGCGGGCGCCGGGGCTAAGGGAGGTGGGAGGGGGACCCTCCAGGCAGGACCCCCCACCGCCCCGGAGCAGCTGGACCAGCCAGTGCAGCGCAAGCCCCCTCCGGATCCCTCTGCCCCGGGAGAGTGGGGCAAAGCGGCTCACTTGAACCTGGACCCCGAGCAGAAGCTTCAGCAGGAGAGCCTGCTAGACCGCTATGCCATCAACATCTACCTGAGCGACCGGGTCTCCCTGCACCGCCACATCCACGACGGGCGCCTGGCGGAGTGCCGGGCCAAGCGCTACGCCTACCGGCGCCTGCCCACCACCTCGGTGGTCATCGCCTTCTACAACGAAGCCTGGTCCACCTTGCTCCGGACGGTCCACAGCGTCTTGGAGACCGGCCCGGCCGTCCTCCTCAAAGAGGTCATCCTGGTGGACGACCTCAGCGACCAGCCCTACCTCAAGGGCCAGTTGGAGACCTACCTCAGCCGCTTGCCCCGGGTGCGCCTGATCCGCACCCAGAAGCGGGAAGGCTTGGTGCGGGCCCGGCTGATTGGCGCCACCTTCGCTACCGGCGAGGTGCTGACCTTCCTGGACTGCCACTGCGAGTGCGTGCCCGGCTGGCTGGAGCCCCTGCTGGAGCGCATCGCCCAGAACGACTCGGTGGTGGTCTGTCCGGTGATCGACACCATCGACTGGAACACCTTTGAGTTCTACATGCAGTCGGGCGAGCCCATGATCGGCGGCTTCGACTGGCGGCTGACGTTTCAGTGGCAGGTAGTCCCCGAGTACGAGCGGCGCCGGCGCCAGTCCAAAGTCGACCCCATCCGCTCGCCCACCATGGCTGGAGGCCTCTTCGCCGTCAGCAAGAAATACTTTGAGTACCTCGGCACCTACGACACCGGGATGGACGTCTGGGGCGGCGAGAATCTGGAGCTCTCCTTCCGCGTCTGGCAGTGCGGCGGCGTCTTGGAGATCCACCCGTGTTCCCACGTCGGGCACGTCTTTCCCAAACGGGCCCCGTACGCCAGGCCTAACTTTCTGCAGAACACCGCCCGGGCGGCCGAGGTCTGGATGGACGGCTACAAAGAACATTTCTACAACCGCAATCCTCCGGCCCGCAAGGAGAACTTTGGTGACCTGGCTGAACGCAAACTCTTACGCCAGCGTCTACAGTGTCAGAATTTCGACTGGTATCTGAAGACCGTCTTCCCCGACTTACACGTCCCCGAGGATCGGGCGGGCTGGCACGGCGCCATTCACAATCTGGGCATCACCTCCGAATGTTTGGATTACAATTCGCCGGAACACAATCCCACCGGGGCCCACGTGAGCCTCTTCGGATGCCACGGCCAGGGCGGCAATCAGTTCTTCGAGTACACCTCCAACTTGGAAATCCGCTTCAACTCCGTGACCGAACTCTGCGCCGAAGTGCCGGAGCAGAAGGATTTCGTCGGCATGAGGAACTGTCCGAAGGATAAGACGCCCGTGCCGGAAATCCTAATCTGGCACTTTAAAAAAGACGGCACCGTCTACCATCCTCACTCCGCCAAGTGTCTGAGCGCCTACCGTACTCCGGAGGGCCGGGCCGATGTAAAGATGAGGATGTGTAACCCTTCGGATAAGAACCAACTCTGGAGGTTCGAAAAATAGAGCCGAATTGGGACACACACACACACACACACACACACCCCAAAATCGCTCCGAGTGACAGAACATTCGAGGTAACATTTGCCAAAATTTCTAGATTGAAAACAACAGGAAAGAGAAAAATATGACACGATTGTTGGACCGGTTGGTCAAAAAGTGCCTTTTTTGTTTTCCTCACCTCAACGGAGGGATTTGGATTACGCGACAACGCCTTTGCAGAACAAGTGGGTTTGTTCTGCACGGATTACAAACGGGAGCATCGGGATTCTGCACGGGATTACGCAAACGGGAGCGTCCCCGGAGAAAAAAGCTTAAATTCAAGAGAATTCAGGACTGCGCAATAATCGTCGTGTTTTTAAGATTTGCTCACAGGATGCACAACGTTGCGACATTCAGGAAATGGTGGACGAGAAGCGCGGCTGCGAAGCGGAGTGTCTC
>NW_015391069.1:54059-56473 GCF_001527695.2 Protobothrops mucrosquamatus
AACTAGTGTTTGTGGAAATCGGTTAAACTGATTTAACTAGTGTTTGTGGAAATTGGTTAAACAACTGTTTAGTGTTTGTAAATCTGTTAAACAGCGGTTTAACTAGGGTTTGTAAATCGGTTAAACAGCGGTTTAACTAGGGTTTGCGGAAATCGGTTAAACAGTGGTTTAACTAGTGTTTGTAAATCGGTTAAACAGCTGTTTAACTAGTGTTTGGGGAAATACTTAAATACTTTTAAAACACTCATTTTTCCTAAGAGCGAAGCTCAGGGGGAACTTGAGAGGAAGAGAAGGGAAGATTAAAAAGCAATAATTGATTGATTCATCCTTCCGATGAATTTGAAATTAATTTGGGAAGGGAGGTAGAAAGAAAACCGATTGTAGTTTCCGTTGGGCCCATGTTAAAAAAAAAAAACAGGGACGCATCCGTGCTAAATTTCATATATATATATGAATATATATATATATATGAAATAAATATATATATAAATGGAAAAAAAGAAGAATTTTGCAGCCAATTTTAGGGCCTTGAGATAAATATTTTGCTTTTCCCGAGGCCCGCCCGCAAACACGCCTTGGAAAAGCTCATTTATCCTGGGCTGAGCCTTCAAGGTGATGCCCTTCGTCCTATTTTAGCCACGTGGCGGATCCGTGGCACATCCGTGTGTTAGGCGTGTAGCAACCGGTTAGGACTCGTTTTTTGTGGGTTTTTTTTTTTTTTTTTTTTTGCAAACACTCAAATCTCCTTAATTGGGCAAAATTGGGCGGCTGATTCAAGCTCGCCGAGGGGTGCAAAAAACAAAAAAGGCCTTGAAGCCGAGACGGGCGAGGCCGAGAATTTTTGAAAGATTGACATGACGATAAATGGAATTTGACAGCTCCCATTGACTGGGGCTAAAAGAGAATTTGGGGGGAGAATAAAATAAATAAAATAAGCCGTAGAGCTTGGGTGAGTCGTCGGCCTTCCCCCTCAGGGCTTCCGAGAAGGTTTTTTTAAGAGGCTGGAAATAGAATTTCAGAAGAACGGAAGCACGAGAGTTGGAAGGGACCCGGGAGGTCATCTAGACCAACCCCCCCTTGCTCAAGCAGGAGACCCTTAACAGAATCACGGAATAACAAGAGTTGGAAGGGGCCTGGGAGGTCATCTAGTTCAACCCCCCTGCTCAACCCCCTTCCCTCCTCCTCCTCCTTTTCCTCCTCCGAATAGCAGAAGAATAGAGTTGGAAGGGACCTTGCGGGTCATCTAGTCCAGCCCCCTGCTCAAGCAGGAGACCCGTACAGAATCACGGAATAACAAGAGTTGGAAGGGGCCTGGGAGGTCATCTAGTTCAACCCCCTGCTCAACCCCCTTCCCTCCTCCTCCTCCTCCTCCTTCTCCTCCTCCGAATAGCAGAAGAATAGAGTTGGAAGGGACCTTGCGGGTCATCTAGTCCAGCCCCTTGCTCAAGCAGGAGACCCTTACAGAATCACGGAATAACAGAGTTGGAAGGGGCCTGGGAGGTCATCTAGTCCAACCCCCCTTGCTCAAGCAGGAGACCCTTCTCTCCTCCTCCTCCTCCTCCTCCTCCTCCTCCTCCTCCTCCTCCCTGCAACCCCACCTTCCTTCTAGCCCTGATGATGTTCCCTAGTTGGGTCATGAGATGTCTGCAACGAAAACCACCCAGCTCAGAGAGCACCAAGGACCCCACAGTCCTTCTTCCTCCTCCTCCTCCTCCTCCTCCTCCTCCTCCTCCTCCTTTTCCTCCTCCTCCTGTCATCCCAGGGAGTGGATCCTGTTTCCCACAGTTTGCTCTGGATGTTTCAGCCTTACTTCTTCTTTTTTTTTAAAAAAAAAATGATTTATTTGTACGCCAGCGGGCGTTCAGGATGGAATGAACACACGATTGTGTTGCGAAACTTTCCAAAATGCAGAACGGATTTGAGGGAGGGGATGGCCTGACCCCCTAAAGCTTTCTGGTTTTTTTTATTTTATTTTATTTTATTTTTTATTTTTTGCCACAGGAAAATTGGCCTCCGTTGACACCGGACAGGAAAGGAAAGAAGAGAGATGATTAAAGGGGTGGGGAAAAAAAGAAGAGAACGGGGCGTTCATTTTTTCCACGTTTGGAAATTCAGCTGCCAAGCGGAAAAAAAAAAGAACGTGGCGTTCCTGTATTTTTTTATTTTTATTCCCCAGCAAAGCCCAAGGCGCAAATCGTCGCGCGAAACCGAACGGCGGTTTGTTGCGGATGAAAATCAGATTTATTTTCTTTTTTAAGATGGTTCTTTCAATCTGTAGGCTTCAATCCAGCTTTCCTTCCTGGCCAAGGTCTCAAAAATGTTGGGGTTCCTATGCAGAAATAAGAAAAAAGTCTCGAAAGAAGTCGAGCAGGGGGTTGGACTAGATGACCTCCGAGGTACCTTTCCAGCTCTGT
>NW_015391070.1:0-2652 GCF_001527695.2 Protobothrops mucrosquamatus
CCCACCCACCCACCCACCCATTATCTGTCTGTCTGTCTGTCTGTCTCTGCCTATCTATCTATCTATCTATCTATCTATCTATCTATCTATCTATCTATCTATCTATCTATCTATCTATCTATCTATCTATCTATCTATCTATCTATCTATCATCTCTCTCTCCTTCACAAATACACACACACAGAGTGAGACAGAAACACACAATTAAAGCATCTTTTCCCACAAAGACTGCTATTGAGCTCCCAAGTTGCAGTGATTTATAAGAAAATGCCACCTTTGCTGCAGTTTTAGCTAAATCAGGACAAACCAAGAGATGGCACCTGGAAAGAGTTGTGGAGAAGTGGCCTTGAAGGTAGCTACTCTGCCACTACCCTGAATTTATGGTCTTAGAAGGTGGGTTTGTAGTCCAATGCTATCTTTGTAAGCAGCAGCAGCAGCAGCAGCAGCAGCAGCAGCAGCAGCAGCAGCAGCAGCAGCAGCAGCAGCAGCAAAAAAGGCAATTAAGCAAAACAGAACTGGGAAAATTTGGGGTTAATGGTAACTGATTGCAAATATATACTGTAGCTGGACTAAAATACAGTAATGATGTATTCAGTGTACTGCTAATAACAATTGTCCAAGCGTGCCAAGCTGCTTAATGATCTAACTCTCTGGATTGAGTATGTCGCAGAAGCCAATTTATAACATTTTGGCTCAGGGGGGGGAAATGTTGCTTTTTCCTTTTTTTTCCAGAGTTTAGAGTCATTTGCACCAAGGGAATCAGCAGAGCCACCGAGTTGTTGTAAGGGAAGCCGAGACTGAGACGTCTCACCCTTGTCATAAAATGAGTTTCAGAGTTAAGCCACATTCCAGCATCCCATTTTTTATTCTGATGGATGTGACAGGCTGTATCTCATCTGGGCTAAAAAAATGGAAAGCCTAGGAAGGCTTGTATTATTGTGGGTTTGTGGGTAAGGTTCCTTACAAACGCGCTACAAGCAGAGATAAATTAAACACGTGGCTGACTGTGACTCTGCTACTGTATATATTGATTATCTCTGTAGGGNAGGCAAAAAGCTGTGCTTTGTGTTCAGAACCTGTAAGACAAGTATAAAGTCTCTAAAACAGCGTAAATGGCACACGTAACAGTGATTGCCCAGGCACCATCTCATTTTGGTGTAATTAAGACTGTTCCTCTCCAGATAGTCTTAATCTAAAAGATAATGTTGAAGACTCTTTCCTTTCCTTTCCTTTTCCTTTTTCCTTCCTCCTTCCTTTCTTTCTCTTTCTTTCTTTCTTTCTTTCTTTCTTTTGTTCTTTCTTTCTTTCTTTCTTTTCTTCCTTCCTTCCTTTCTCTCGCTCTTTCTTTCTTTCTTTCTTTCTTTCCTTCCTTCCTTCCTTCCTTCCTTCCTCCCTTTCTCTCTCTCTCTTTCTTTCTTTCTTTCTTTCTCTCTTTCTTTCTTTCTTTTCTTCCTTCCTTCCTTCCTTCCTTCCTCCCTCTTTCTTTCTTTCTTTCTTTCTTTCTTTCTTTCTTTCTTTCTTTCTTTCTTTCTTTCTTTCTTTCCTTTCTTTCTTTCTTTCCCTTCCTTCCTTCCTTCCTTCCTTCCTTCCTTCCTTCTCTTGCCTTTATTATTTTGATAAATAACTCAAGGGGTTGAACACACACAATATTCATTCTTCCTCCTAGTTTCCCCACAACAACAGCCTTGTGAGGTGGGTTGTGTCGAGAGAGTGACTGGCCCAAAGTCACCCAGCTGGCTTTCATGCCTAAGGCAGGACTAGAACTCACAGTCTCCTGGTTTCCAGGTCAGCACCTTAACCCTTAGCCCAAACTGGCTCTGTCCTTTGTCTGAGCAGACACGTCTTTACAGTTCGTTTTAGATACAACCACAAAGATGCACAAATGCTCGTCAATAGGCATACACGCACCTTGCTCACCCATTTTGGACGAGCTGAATTTTTTTGTGACTTTGTGCGTGTGTAACTGTGTAGTTTTCTTGGCAATATGTGCGAGCGATTCCTCCTTGGATGTTTTTCTGAGTTATCCATTTAGTTTATAGACCTGGGTTCTTTGGAGGTCTCTTATCCAAGCACTTACTGTGTCCAATTCTGCTATCTTTGCTACCTGCTGTGATAATGGCTGGCTGCCTTTCAGTAGGAAATTATTTTTCCATATTTATGTATATATAAAGAGATTCGAAAGAGTCCTTCCATAAACAAAGCCAGTATAGCGTATTCACACACACACACACACACTCATACACACACACACTCACACACAAACACACACCTGTATCTGTCTGTTTCTGTCTCTGTCTCTGTCTCTATATCTATATCTACTATATCATCTATCTATCTATCTATCTATCTATCCATCCATCCATCCATCCATCCATCCATCCATCCATCCATCCACCCAGCCACTATCTATCTATCTATCTATCTATCTATCTATCTATCTATCTATCTATCTATCTATCTATCTATCTATCTATCTATCTATCTATCTATCTATCTATCTATCCATCCATCCATCCACCCAGCCACTATCTATCTATCTATCTATCTATCTATCTATCTATCTATCTATCTATCTATCTATCTATCTATCTATCTATCTATCTATCCATCCATCCATCCATCCATCCATCCATCCATCCATCCACCCAGCCT
>NW_015391070.1:10135-17205 GCF_001527695.2 Protobothrops mucrosquamatus
ACCTAAGGAGGATTTTATTTAGGGACGATTTTAAGTATAATTTTAATTGGAACACAGCCTCTAATATTTGGTTTTTAATTTGGTTTTAGAAGGGTTTTATTTTTGTATATTGTTATTGTATCTGTTTTTAATATGCTGTGCACCGCCCTGAGTCCTGCGGGAGAAGGGCGGTATAGAAATTAAATAATAATAATAATAAAATAATAATAATAGTCTGACCTTAGGCATAAAAACCAGATGGGTGTCTTTGGTCCAATGACTTGATGTCAGGGAGTTCTAGTCTGACCTTAGGCATGAAAGCCAGCTGGGTATCTTTGGGCCAATCATTAGGTGTCAGGGAGTTCTAGTTTGACCTTAGGCATAAAAGCCAGATGGGTGTCTTTAGGCCAATGACTTGATGTCAGGGAGTTCTAGTCTGATCTTAGGCATGAAAGCCAGCTGGGTGTCTTTGGGCCAATCATTAGGTGTCAGGGAGTTCTAGTCTGACCTTATGCTTGAAAACCAGATGGGTGTCTTTGGGCCAGTCCCTATCTCTCAGCCGAATTGACCTCACAGGGTTGTTCTTGTGGGGAAAATAGGAGAAGGAAGGAGTATGATGCACGTTCACCACCTTGACTGTAATGTAGGCGGTATTTTGAAAATAAAAAATATAAGGACTGAGAAATGCTTGAAACCTATGCAAGTGAGCACCCCAAAAAAAATCCCACCCCAGCTTAAAGCAAGAGGAAAAATTCATCCCCGAAGTTCTTCCATTTGAGCACTAACCAAGACCAGGTAGCTTCTGAGCCCAGACCACAGTTACCAGGCGCTCTCACCTGCTGAGCCCCTGCCAGTAGCTGCATACCGTCTAAGAAGCAACCTGAAAAGTCTTTGAAGAGAATTCAGAAGGGGCTTAAAATCCACGTCTCATCTTCATTCAGATGTGCTCAGGGTTCCCTGAAGCACAAAGCTTTCTGAGGTTCTGGAATAAATTACCCCTTGGCAGGAGCACACTTTTATCCACGGGTAACTGGTACAACAATCACAATCCTTACGTGTAAAACTCACGAAGCCATACTCAGTGCGTTAAAATTTCAAACAAGTTACCCCAATTCTCTCTGGCGTGACTGGAGTCCCACAACACCCTTCCATGAATATGATGTCAAACCCTTTGCATTATTAGTTATTTATTAAATTTATAGGGCTGCTCGTCTCAGACACACGAATCTGAACAGCTAACAATGTTAAAAATAGGTTAGCAACATACACATAAATGAAAACAAAAACCCACACACAGTAGCCGAAGGGCATCACATTACAGTTAGTTCTCGGCTTACAGCAGTCCATTTAGTGACCGTTCAAAATTACAATGGCGCTGAAAAAAAGTGACTTATGACCGTTTTTCACACTTACGACTGTTGCAGCATCCTCGTGATCATGTGATCAAAATTTGGACGCTTAGCAACCTATTCATATTTGTGACGGTTACAGTGTCCCGCGGGCCACGTGATCCCCTTTTAAGACCTTCTGACAAGCAAAGTCAACGGGGGAAGCCAGATTCACTGAACAATTGTGTTACTAAGTTAACAACTGCAATGATTCACTTAACAACTATGGCAAGAAAGGTCGTAAAAAGGGTTAAAACTCACTTATCTCGCTTAACAACATAGATTTGTGCCTCAATTGTGGTCATAAATCAAGGACTACCTGTACTGAGCATTTCCCGAACTGAGTTTTGAATATCAACACACAGAGAATTGGTGTATGAATTCCTTTTTCTACCACGATCCTGGGGGAGGAAGGAAAACTTGAAAACCCCCCCCCAATGAACAGTTTGTGGTGTAAAAAAGGAAGGCAACACAAACATGTCAAGGCATTCAAAACGCAAGGAGCAGATTTCATTTAAAAGCTTCATGCGCCAAGATGCCCGGAACAGCCACAGAAACTCAGTTGAATTGTATAAACCAGCTCTGATTTCATTGTGTCAGATTGTGTGTGACTGGCCCTGTCAAAGCCAATCAGGAAAAGCACTCTGGGATTTGGATCAGCCTGTCCTAACTAGCCGGCAGTGTTGGAAATGAAGGACCCCAACAAAAGCAGAGCGATCAAGGGAAATTTGCAGGCTCACTTTGATCTCCTGCTCATTGGATTAGGTGTCAGTCTCACTCAGGAGTGCTCCGCTGGAGCCCAGAGGGAGACGGATTCCCACAGCTCTGCAGATGGTTCCATCTCTCCCTCTCTCACGTTTGTAGGTCAATGAGACACAGTGAAATTAAGGAGGAGCTGGTGTAATTAAACACTTGTCAAAAAGGCCTCTATAAATCTACCCTACATACTCTAATTGACATGCTCAGCAGAGTTGCATCTTGGGATCATCAATCAGAACATGTTTAGGCTGAGAAGATCTATAGAGATGAACAAGACCATGTCCTATTTTTCAGGCAGCCTTTTCCCTCTTCAAGATTAGGTCTTCTTAAGGATCCCACTGCTCCTTAATGTTACCAACCTTGGGAGCCTGTGTTGGCAATATTCTGTTATTCAGAAGCCCCTATTGAAGGGGCAGGGGTGGGGAGGACAAGAAGCAATGGATGGAAACTAATCAAGGAGAGATCCAAGCTAGAAACTAAGGAGACATTTCCTAACAGTGAAAGCAATCAGTGGAAAGACTTGCCTCCAGGAGTTGAGGGTGCTCCATCATTGGAGGTTTTCAAGAAGAGATTGAACAACCATTTGTCCAGAATAGTAAAGAGTCTCCTGCTTAAACAAGGGGTTGGACTAGAAGATCTCCAAGGTCCTTTACAACTCTGTTATTCTGAACCTAGATCAGTAATGGCCTTTTAGAGACCGAGTGCCCAAACTGCAACCCAAAACCCACTTATGCATCGTCAGGCGCCTGGTGGGTGTGGCCCATTGGGTGGACATGGCTGCGGTGGTAACAGCAGACTGGGTGGGACTAAAAAGTTCAATCAATCAATTCCAACTTTGCAAGATCTTTTTCTTCCCTGCGAGAAGTTGAAATTGACTAATTGATTGAACCTTTTTTTTGTACACGGTGGTGGAGGCCTAAAGCGAAAAGGTTTTATAAAACCCAGCTGAAGGCCTAGGACTGGGGCGACGGCATGCGTGCCATAGGTTCGCCACCACTGACCTAGATGATGAGTTTGAGTGCCTCCTAAATTGTATAGGTTAGTTGCAAAGAGGCACACAACAGTTGATTGTCATCTTTGAACTAACCGTAGCTTGTTCTTCTTCAGCTTGGTGCCTTTCAGATGTATTTAGATTGGTGTGTGTGTGTGTGTGTGTGTGTCTCAGAATTCCTGCAGTTAGTAAGTCCACATTCTGGGAATTATGATTCCAACCATTGCTAGGATGTGGAAGGCTGAGATATTTGAAATTCATATCAAGACATGAGTGGGGGTGTTTTCCCTTTTGAGAACATTTTTGGTGATGCAATTAGTACAATCAAAGCTAATTTTTTTGGCTGATGGCTGAGGTTCCCAAGACAGCAGAACTGTAGGTGACCGAATGTGCTTTCTCATTTCAAAGTTAAACCATGTTGATTTTTGGGAGGGTTTCTTTGATTAGAGATAGTTGACACAGCTTGTGAGAAGTTATTTGGTATGGAAATGGAATCTCACTGGCTCCTTTGTGTTCCTCGCTTTCATCTTCTCCCCTGCTGAGTTTCAGGAACGCCCCACCAAAAATATCTTACAAGAACAAAGGGTTAGGCTAGACAGATGTTTTCCGTCATGAGGTTTAGTCCAGAAGAACTGAAGAGTGAAGGAATGTGGGGCTTGGAATAACTTTGTTTCTCTATTGTTCTACAAGTTGAGGTCTTCAAACTTACGTTTTCTAAAAGCACCAATCAGTTAGCTTCCCAAATAATGTAGAATTCCTATGTTGAAAGAAAAGTCTTCATCCCGGTTCATCCAAGCCGGGGATAAATAAACAACATGACGACTGCTTCGGGAAGAAGGTTGCAGTTTATTGAAGAGCCAGAAAGATGGTTCTTGCAGGAAAGACCAGAGAAAAGAAGGAGAAGGGGGTGAGCACATGGGTAGTAGGTTTTTATAGTCTCTGAAAGCCTTTTGTTTGGAATAGTTTCCTGTTCCTGTGGCATGAACTTTGAGGATACTTCCTGTGTCACGTATTCTGACTTGAGCTTAGGTGTGCCTCTCTGGTATTCTTTATGGTGATGGGTTAGTCCTATTATCATATCCTGCTTCCCTGGTGATGGAGCTAATGGCTCCTAGAGTTTGGGTGGGGTATGCAGATTTTAGGTCTTTGTCTTTTTGAGCTTCTGGCTCCAACTTTCCTGATGTTTTACATTTGCATTTGTATAGAGCTGGTTTCTGCTTGGGGGAGGCAGACTTGGGGCTATTAAGAAAACTGGGCATGCTTTTCTGTCTCTTTAAGATCCTTGAAGGAAATATATTTTTCTGCCCTTTTTAATATTTCCTTATCTGGGGAGCTGACTTCCCACACCTATAGTTATTTGGAAGTGACAGACACAATCTCAATAAATATAAAAGAATTGCACTTGTTCCGCCACCCTCTAGCATTCCCTGGTATATTTTGAAAATTTGGGCATATTTTGGTTGATGTTCTATCAATCTGACTCTTCCTGATTGAAAATCTCTTTGTGTTTTCAAGGTCTACTTGTCTGAACTGATGCGCTACCAGCCAAAGAGAAGTTGAAGTATGGCAGTAACTCTGAAAGTACTACCTGCCAACCTTTGAACCTCTTATCTTGCAGGTGAATGCTTGAGAAGAAAAAGACACACACTACTGATCTACATCTTGTCTGGCCTTTCCTGAGGCTGTAGGGAAACGTATTTCTGCAGTAGGAAAGCAGTTAGTATATAGTGGTTGTTATCGGGCTTATTCCCAGGAGCCGTTAGAAACACATACCAGGACAGAAATAACATTCTCCTTCTAGAAATGTCAAACTCTATCCAGGAGCTAAGAAAGCTGCATTTTGGTTTGAATGATCTCTGTTAAGTTCCTTGGAATAGCTGAAACTGTGAAGGATTCAATTATTCTCACTTCTGCGACTCTCAACCTGGTATCACTTTAGTTCACTTGGCCACTTTAAGACTTGTGGACTTCAACTCCCAGAATTCCCCAGCCAACCAGCCCCAGCTGCTTTAGTCCTTATGACAGAAGTCCTGAGGAGGGAAGGAAGCCCCACTTAATTTCTCATTCTTTTCCCAACATAATACGAGTAAAGTGCCTCTTGGAAACTCCTGTGATAGATTTATGCTTTATCTTTGACTTAACCCAGGCATTCCCCAATGCCATCCAACTGTAACAATTCTGAGAAGGTAGCCCAGCATATCAAAACACACTGGGGAAGGCTGAGCTAGTATGTGTTTTGTTATTATCCTACCATCAAACTACTGAGGAAACCATCGAGATGGGTATATCTAGAGTAGGGAACCTTGGCCCTTTTATGACTTGTGGACTTCAACTCCCAGAATTCCTGAGTCAGCATGGCTGGTTCAGAAATTCTGGGTATTGAAGTCCACAAGTCATAAAAGAGCCAAGATTCCCTACCCCTGGTCTAGACAATAGAGTATAGTCTTGTCTAATGCCACAGATGACTTTATCTTAGGTCAGTGGTGGTGAACCTATGGCACAGGTGCCACAGGTGGCACTTAGAGCCTTCTCTGTGGGCACGCGTGCCATCACCCCAGTCCTAGGCCTTCAGCTGGGTTTTATAAACCCTTTTTGTTTTAGGCCTCTGCCACCGTGTACAAAAAAAAAAAGGTTCAATCAATCAGTCAATTTCAACTTCTCGCGGGAAAAAAAAGATCTTGCAAAGTTGGAATTGATTGATTGAACTTTTTAGTCCCACCCAGTCTGCTGTTACTGCAGCCACGCCCACCCAATGGGCCACACCCACCTAATGGACCACACCCACCCGGCACCCGACAATGCATAAGTGGGTTTTGGGTTACAGTTTGGGCACTCGGTCTCTAAAAGGTTCGGCATCACTGTCTTAGGTAATGGTCCTTGGTACTCTCCGAGCTTGATTGTTTTCTTGCTAACATTTCATGACCCAAACTAGGTAACACCATCAATTACTATGCGAGTCACTAGCACTGGTGATGTTACCTAGTTTGGATAAAGAAACATCTGCAAGAACACCACCAAGCTCAGAGAGTATCAAGGACCTCTCATTTCAACCCTGAGATACAAACGTTTTCCTGTGATGGTTAGTGAATGCCGTAATATGGACTAAGGTAGTTTAATCTTAGGTATGATAGGCTTTCTTAGGCTAAATCAATCTCTTGGAAGATTAGTTGGCTGGGTCAATTGCTATTCCCACTGATCTTTTTTCAAATTCTTGCCCCAAACAATGGAGAGTTTGTAACTCCTTCCCTGTTAAAATGGGCTTCTGTTCTCAGCATTGGCCATGAAATTTTATGTCAATCCAACAGTTTTGCCTTAATTTGACTCGGCTAATCACATACGCCGTGCCCTAGACTGACTGCATGTCAAAGATAATACTGTGAAATTATCAATTTGCAATTTTGAATTGCCTTTGAAGATACAGTACATTTCATCTTTCGCACTGTTCCACTTGGCACAGAGTTACATTTTCAGAAAGATTATGAACTTCTATTATAATTATTTTTTTTTAGTAAGAAGAGCTTTTGGGGGAAAGAGATCTGACTGATATTGAAGCAATAGCAAGACATTAAATAATCCAATCATAACGTTTCCAGGAATAATGGTTCCAGATATTTCCTTGCCTTGAAGATGGATTCCCTATTGTAGGCAGTTGTATGATAATGGTCCATATTATTGTCCTGTTTTTGTGTGACTGCTTCCTAACAAGAAGGATCTTCCATGCTTAAAAATTGTGTCTGCATTGATACAATATCAGGTCTGTACTGGGGACCTGATATTTGTGACCCTCTTCCTCCCCTCCTGGACACCCCTGTACAATATTCTTTACTTGACTGATAAATTAACCTCTTCTCTAAGTTATCATAAACCAATCAAATAGCTTGGGTTCATACCATGTGCTAAGCCACCCAAATTTAGCCAGGTTAACAGTAATCAAACTTAACCTGTTGAATTAA
>NW_015391070.1:18490-22564 GCF_001527695.2 Protobothrops mucrosquamatus
CACTTTTAATGAAAGGCTTTTGCTCAGCTTCAGTATAAAGCTACTGGAAGGAGGCTAAAGAATGTTTGCAAAAACAGAGGATTTTTAAGATTGCCTCCATAGGACACAACTAATCTAGCAATTAAAGCCAGCCCACGCAGTACGGAGCGGAGATTTTGTAAAACAGAACAGCCTAATAAAGCCATGATTTTCCTACTGGCAAAGAATATTTTCCAAGGGGATAGAGAAAATGGGCACTGTAAAATTGGAAGAGTGTGAAGAGTTACAACCCCTTGAGCTGGTGTCCAAAGCACCTGAGGGCAGGACAAGAAGCAACGGATGGAAACTAATCAAGGAGAGAACCAACCTAGAATTAAGGAGAAATTTCCTGATAGTAAGAACAATTAATCAGTAGAATGGCTTACCTCCAGAGGTTGTGGATACTCCAACAATGGAGGTTTTCAAGAAGAGATTGGACAATCATTTATCCAGAATGGTATAGGGCAGACATGACAAACACAAGGCCTGGGGGCCGCATCCGGCCCACGAAGTGGTTTCATGTGGCCAGCGAAGCCATCCTGGAAACAATGAGGAATGGCCCCTGCTGCCTTAGCCCTGGCCCAGGCCGGCTGGGAGTCAATGTACAATTTTGTGGTGGCCATCTATGCTGAAACGCAGTCAGTCTTAGCTCCACAAGGCCATCTAGAAACAGCGAGGAACCAGCCCCTGCCGCGTCAGGACCGCCCCCTGGGTGCATGCTGGGGAGGTGTCACCCTTTGTGAGGAATGAAGAAATAGACCATGCCTTGGCGCTTGCCCCGGTCCCACCCCCTTCTGCCAGAGACCCTCAGATCTGTCCCACTCCTGCCCAGCCCCCACAGGCACCCTTGACGCGAACGATGTAGAGCTGGCCATGCACACCCAATAGGCCACACCCACTCCATCCACGCCCACCCAGTAGGCCACACCCAGCCAGCCCTCCCCGAGGGCAACCGCAATGCTGATGCGGCCCTCAATGAAATTGAGTTTGACACCCCTGATATAGGGCCTGCTGCTTGAGCATGGGGTTGAACTAGAAGACTTCCAAATTCCCTGCCAACACAATTATAGAAAAGGGATGCATTCAGTAACCACCAGTGCACTGATCATGTTGCCTAGTTTGGTAATGAAACATCTGCAAGAAAACCATCAGGTTCAGAACAGTTTAACCCCGAGCAACAAATATTGTCTTCTATAAGACCAGCTTTGCTTGTCCAGGCCAAGACTCATCTTTGTCCAGCATCTTGTCCCAACAAGAGATGGAGGCATACGTCTGTTGCAGACAGGATAGCTAAATTAAAGAACACCTGCTTCTAATGATGATGTATCACACTAACTCTTCAAAACATGGTAATGTAGTTAAGAATCAGGATGTACCAAAGGGTCTTTTTAAAAAGCTGCATTGTTTCAACAAAGCGAGTCACGGCAATTCCAGTAACACAGGAGTTTTCAAATGTTGGAATAACATGAAATGTTGACACTTCAAAGTGGATAGAGCTTTCTCTACCTTGATGCCCCAAATTCAGGAATCTGTTCTCAATAGTAGAGCTTAACTAAAGTTAAAATCAAACCTCTTGAGAAATACTGCGTTGTTGGAATTGAGGATGGAGAGAGAAGCCTTCTGCGGCCAGAATTTCCTTTGACTAGAATGGCACCCCTTGATGGTAAGAAAATTGGCTTTGCTTGTTTATTCAGAGAATTAAAAGCATAAAGAGAAATAATGTGGAAGGGTGAACTCTCGGAGAATGTCCTTTTCTCTTATTTAATTCCACCGACCCTTTTTAATATTGCTGATATGTACACCCTTAGATAATTAAAACCATATTTAAAGCTGGACTTGTTCAAGGGAATCAGCTGCAATCTTGAAGTCACTTTTGCTTAGATGTTGGTTGACGTAATATAGTTTTGTTCCCTGAGTTCCTTTGATCTTAAAAAGCATAAATGCGCATAAAGATTACGAGAGAAATGATAAGACACAAATATGTACTGGAGCTAAGAAAGAAACTCTCATTTCCCCCAACTCAATTTGAACAAGTTGGCTGTCCAAACAGCCCAAAATACAATTAGTTGGGGCTCTTTGCACGTATATGTGCAAAGCCTAATAATTCCCATTAAATGAGCTTCAGCCTTTTCTTTCTGCGGTGTGTAGAGAGACCAGTTTTTCTGGGCAAAACAGGAAAAAAAGACAGGTTTGGAGTTTAGCTGTAATGTGTGTAGTCCTCATGAACCAACTAGGACCCAACTCTCTTCTGTGGCTTCCCTGCATGCTTCCTGCAGTCTCAAGATAGTTCTGAGGTGTTGAGTTTAGTCCTTGATAACAGAATAGGAAGGGATCTTGGAGCTCTTATAGTCCAACCCCCTGCTGAAGCAGGAGACCCTATATCATTTCAAGCAAATGGTTGTCCAATCTCTTCTTGCTCTCCATGTTATCTGCACTTTGGGGTCGGAATCTGTTTAGAGCAGTGGTTCTCAACCTATGGGTCACGACCCCATTTGGGGTCAATCGACCATTTCACGGGGGTCGCCAAGCAAGGCTGTCTGCCATTTTCCCCCCTTTTCCGGCGGGTGCCTTACCTCCCTTGAGCTGGGCCAGCTGGTGGTCGGCCTGCTCCGTCTCTGCCGCTTGCCAGCTACGCCTCGGCCGGCGCAGGGGGCGGAACTACGCATGCGTGGCGCTCCTGGGCAGGGAAAGTCCTCGACTTACGACCGGTTGGGTAGTCCTCGACTTACGACCGGTTTAGTCCTCGACTTATGACCGGTTTAGTCCTCGACTTACGACCGGTTTAGTCCTCGACTTATGACCGGTTGGGGGTCGCGGCATTAAAAAGGTTGAGAACCACTGGTTTAGAGAGGCTAATCCTATGTATTCTTACACTGGTGGAAGAAAATTAAGCAAGATGCTAAGGAAACATCATGCTTGAGTTTCAATGAAGGATACCATTGGCCAATTGTCTATATTGTCCATTCCAAAGGTGGGCCATTCATGGTCCCTAGGCCCTCAGCAAGCCCGGAACTACTGCCTTGTAGCTCTTGAAGCTTCTTTTTACCATGTGGCTGAAAATAAGTGGCTCAATTTTCTGATAAGTGTAGAAAGACACTTATTTATATTTCAGTTTTAGGCTTACAATTTATAATGTTTTACATTGCTACAACTCAACAAAGTTGCTCTCCAGATGGTGAAAAGTTGATGTTCAGATTCTGGGAAGAGTGCAGAGCAACAAAGCTGATCAGGGGACTGGAGGCTAAAACATATGAAGAACGGATGCAGGAATTAGGTATGTCTAGTGACTAGTCTAATGAAACATAGGACTATTTTCCAAGGCACCAGAAGGCAGAACAAGAAACATAGGATGAAAACTAATCAAGGAGAGAAGCAACTTAGAACTAAGGAGAAATGTCCTGACAGTGAGAACAATTAATCAGTGGAACGACCTGCCTCCAGAGGTTGTGGGTGCTTCATCACTGGAGGCTTTTAAGAAGAGAGTGGACAGCCATTTGTCTGAACTAGTACAAGGTCTCCTGCTTGAGCAGGGCATTATTTCTTATTTATATTTATTTATTTATAAAATTTATTGGCCGTCCATCTTTCTGTAGGATAACTCTGGGTGGCTTACAATTACATTTAAGCTAAAACGTAAAAAGTTAAAAACAAACATTAAAACCAAAGACACATGGTGAGGGCAGGGACAGAGTGTGTCAGGGGGTGGTGGAGAAGAGGGATCTGTTATTGGACTAGAACAGGGGTATCAAACTGCCGGCCCATGGGCCGGACGCGTCACGTGGAAGCCACACCCACCCCATTGCCCACAATGGCAAAACAGTCCCGATACGTCGTGCGACGTCATGTGACGTCGCGAGTTTATTTATTTATTTATTTATTTATTGGATTTATATCCCGCCCTTCTCCCGTAGGACTCAGGGCGGCTGACAATCTATTTAAAATACATACAAAACAATACAAATTTAAAATTAATTAAAAGGAATATTTAAATATTTGTCGAATTTTAAAATATAATTAAAACCCCCCTAAAAATTACCCTAGGCCAGTCCTGCAAGC
>NW_015391070.1:24407-26379 GCF_001527695.2 Protobothrops mucrosquamatus
CCTCCTCCTCCTCCTCCTCCTCCTCCTCCCCCCTGCAAACTCACTCCCTTCTAGCACTGATGAAGTTACCTAATTGGGTCATGAAATGTCTGCAAGAAAACCACCAATCCAATTTTTGCATCTAGATGTAACCTAGAGAATTGTCACCTCCAAAATAGGCCCTGTAGCTATAATTCCAAGCTTACATGCCCTTATATTTCTTCGCCCTTTCCACTGATGCTCTTGGGAGTGGAACAAAACCAGAGAATGCCCCTTGATGAAATGTTGTACACCAAGGAGCAATGTTATTTTTTAATTCATGGTTAAAGCCGAAATGGGGCTCTGATGATTCAGGTACCCTTTTTCTCCTGGAGCCCTCATCTCATTTCTCCCTGGGAATTGGGGGTGGTCATACGACCCCCCCAAATTAAGTAGCATGGAACTTGCTGCTGAATTTGGAAGTTATTTACTAGGATTGTCTCTCTCATTCTCTCTCTCTTTCTCTTTTTTCTCTCCCTTTCTCTTTCTCTCTCCCCTTCTCTCCCCTTCTCTCTCTCTTCCTCTCTCTCTACCCCATCTTTTTCTCTTTCTTTCTCTCTCTCTCCACCTTTTTCACTCTCTCCTGTTCTCTCTCTCTCTTTTTTCTTTCTCACCCTCTCTCTTTCTTTCTCCTTCTCTGGCTTTCTCTTTCTTTTCCCCCTCTCTCTTTCTCTTTCTGTCTCTTGCCTCTAACATTTAAGATTGCTCTTTGAAAAAATATTAGAATTATTATCAGTATTAGAATTAGAAATTAGAAAGCGAAACTGGCTAATGAAAAAAAAAAACCATCCTGCAAAATGCTGCAATAGCATCGCTTGAAACAAACACTGCAGTAGAGTTTCTTGAACATGTTTGTTCCACAAAAGCTTGTAAAATTGGTCACAGTCAATTAGTGACCCATTTAACGACTGCTACAATTTATGGCTGTAATTCCAGGCTTACATACATTCATAAATCTAGGATTACCTATACTAAATTTATTTATTTTATGTATTAAGATACTATCTCACATTACGTGTTGACCTTAAAATGCATGGATAGAATTCAGACTGAATTATCACAGCGTCGTATTAAAATTAATGGGACTTAGTCATTCTGATCAATTGTCTTATTAATTTCAGGGCTGCTTCTCACGAGTAGTTTAATCGGAATGTTTCCACAATGATGTGGAATATTTGTGGGGAACTGTGGGGGCTTCTGGATGGAGAGTTTTCTAGCTTTTAGCCTCATCATTCTTTCCCTGATATTGATACAATTAATGTTGGCCAGTAATTGTCATTTATTAATAATTTTGAAATTCAGATTAAAAGAAAACAGCAGAGCAGAACAGCAATAAAAACCTCATGCAACTGAAAAATGGAATGTAATAGTAAGTTAAATTAGAATTATTTTTTTTAGTTTGTGGGGTCGTTCTTCTCCTCCATGAATATTTTGGAGAAGAAGCTTATCATTCATGGTCATTGTGTGGACATCAACACATGACTGATCAAAATTCACCCCCCCTTTTTTTTTGGGCATGCTATAAGCAGACATCAGGATGACAATCCAGTTTTAGATCTTGTAGATAGCCTGGACTGGAGCATCTTTGTAAAGCAGATGGGGTCTCCTCCATTCAATATTCATGTTTTCTACTAAAGTTCCCATTGTGTCTAATGAAATCAAATCACAGCGAATTATGAAAACGGGAGAAGCCCCGGACTGAAGAGTGACAATGCATGTTATTTGGTTTATTTCTCATTCATATGAATAAAACATTTCCTCTGGTGCCACATAATATCCCTTTTTAAAAGAATATCCTTCAGTCTCTCAGACCTATTACTGAATGGCTTTGCATGCTACATGACTTTTAAAATCCAAGAAAAACTGTCTGAACTGCAGAATCATCTCAAGGAAAGAATGCTCAGAGAGAGAGAGGGAGGGAGGGAGGGAGGGAGGGAGGAAGAAAGGAAGGAAG
>NW_015391070.1:28046-30574 GCF_001527695.2 Protobothrops mucrosquamatus
AGGAAGGAGGGAAGGGAAGGAGGAAGAAAGGAAGGAAGAAGGGAAGGGAGGGAGGGAGGAGGGAAGAAGGAAAGAAAGAAGGAAAAAAGAAAGAAGGAGGGAGGGAAGCAAGCAAGCAAGGGAGGGAGGGAGGGAAGGAGGATGAAGGGAGGGAAGGAGGAAGGAAGGAAGGAAGGAAGGAAGGGAGAGAGGGAGGAGGAAGGGAGGAAACTTAACACCATTTTAGTCATTTCTAGTGATTTTTGATTATAATATTAAATTAATGTGCACAAACGCGCAGACTGAGCACACACACAAACACACAGGCACACTTTCATTCAGGAATGAAGAACAAGGTCATTGCTATGCCTTGAAAGAGTGAATGGTGTTATAGAACCATTTAACTTGAGTTTCAATATTGGACATCCTTTTTTAGTTGCTGTGAGTGCTCCAGTCAAGTTAGATGGGCAGCTTTATGAATGAATGAATGAATGAATGAATGAACGAACGAACGAACGAACGAACGAACGAACGAACGAACGAACGAATGAATCCACGGTGCACACTTAGGAATCCCTGCAGATCAAGATATTGTAAAGGTGCAATATAAAACACTGATTGATGTAATACTGTAGTGAGCCATACCCAACAATAGCAAAATGTGTATGATGACAACCTTTATAGTTGCTAAAAGGAGCTCAGGTCAAAGCACATGTGCATAAATGCCTGTTCAGAGGGCCAGCAAGAGATACAATGTGTGAATGAATGAATGAATGAATGAATGAATGAACGAATGAACGAATGAATGAATGAATGAATGAATGGCTTTTCTTATTGCTGGTCAGCTTGACTGCTCAGAGAAACATTCTTAGGTTCTGATGGGCTTCCAAGATCTTTGATACGTTGTTTAAATGTGCTAAGTGCCTGCTGATAACCCATCATTTGGAACACCTCCCTGGAGAAGCTATGATGTTAAAGTGTTCGTGAAGTTGCTGTGTATGAATGGGACCTCGTGGTACACACAGAGCTCTCTAACAGAGTGTGGTTTCCTAGGAGGGCTGTTTGTGGAGTGAGTCAGGAAAGCTAGCAGCAGAATACTCGTGATCACAGCGTTGCGTATTTTAAGAAAGTCGGCATTCCCACCTCTTTAGCTTGTCATGACCTCCAGGCGCCCCATGGCTTTTGAAGAGCCACCCATTGGAAACCATCTGCTTCTTATGAACCACACACAATTCACCCAAAATTAGCCTCTTCACTTGATCCAGGAGCATGGGAAGACCTTCACTTCCTCTCCTCTGGCTTGTTGCAGGGACCACCCCAGTGCATTTTCTGAACATGGGATTAGACCCCAGCAAGATGAGCTTCCAGAACAAGCTCCATTCATCTTAAAAGGCCTTTGACAAAGGAAGGATTTCACAAAGAAAGAACTATGGAGAAGAACTGGGCCAGGGTCCAAGATGGAGTGCAGGGCTTGATTTACATGCATTGAAAACTCACTAGAAAAACCTGGAGGCCTCCTAATTTAAGGAGACAGAGAGAATTGGCTGCTTTTAGGAAGCACACAAGGGCCTCAGGCACAGAGCTTTCTAATAGTAATGGATGCTGATGGCCTCAGGCAGTGCTTTTTAAATTTGGCAACTTTAAGGCGGACTTCAACTCTCAGAATTCTCCAGGCAGCATGAATTCTGGGAGTTGAAGTCCACATATCTAAAAGTTGTCAAGATTGAGACGCACTAGTCCAGAGGTAGGCCACCTTGGCTCTTTTATGACTCATGGACTTCAACTCCCAGAATTCCTGAGCCAGCATGGCTCAGCTTGGAAACTTCTCCCTTTCCCTCAGCATGGCTGGCTGAGGAATTCTGGGAGTTGAAGTCCACAAGTCATAAAAGAGTCAAGGTTGCCTACCTCTGCACTAGTCCAAGGTAAATGAGAAAAGTGGGTACGAGTGGTCCTTACTTAATGTCCACAACTGAACCTGGAATTTTGGTCATAGGTTATTGCAGTTGTTAAGTGGGTCAGCGCATGACCTGACTCAAATTTACAACCATTTTTATGATAGTTGTCTCTGTCAGCAAAATGCCGTCCAAAGCATCACAGTGACCGGGTGGGGGGTAGGGGCAGGAATCCCTTTGAAGACCATTCAAGAACTGTACCATCTCTTTATTTGGCTGAGACTTATCCCCAGGACTATAACACTGTACGCCAGACATGTCAAACACAAGGCCCGGGGGCTGGATGCGGCCTGCGAAGTGGTTTCATGTGGCCCATGAAGCCATCCTGGAAACAGTGAGGGAATGGCCCCCTCTGCCTTGGCCCTGGCCCAGGCCAGCCGGGAGCCAATGTACAATTTTGTGGTGGCCATCTATGCTGAAATGCATTCAGTCTTAGCTCCATAAGCCCCCCCCCCCGCATGGCCTGAGAGGAACGGTGAGGCTCCTCCAGTGGACCATGCCTTGGCACTTGCCCCGGTCCCACCTCCTTCTGCCAGAGACCCTTAGATCTATCCCACTCCTGCCCAGGCCCCCACAGGCACCCTTGACGCGAATGAT
>NW_015391071.1:0-5991 GCF_001527695.2 Protobothrops mucrosquamatus
ATGAAGATCAGTGGGTCTAGTTTGTCTTCAGTCCTATTCTTTAATGAATCACTTGTCTTGGGTCAATGTCAGAAGAGAGTAGATTTTATCCACAGTTCTGACAAACACTCAACTAATAAGCTAAACACATTTTGGTTTCCTAATGTTTAATCTCGAACTGCAGAATGGGGAGGTGTAATTTAAGGCATTTTGGGGAAGGTTTAGTAACAGCCTTGAAAATATTCTAGTTTTTGCACTGTATTGTTATCATTGGTGAATTGAAACCCATTTAGTTTTGTGTTTTTGAAAAAAGAAACACATTTTAACTGATTCATGTCTGCTATTAATACAGATTTTAAAGGATAAAATGTCATTTGTAAATCTTAGACTAGTAGGAGTTTCATAAGAACTAATCTTCCCCTTGTGATAAATACTTATAGAATAACAAGAGCAATTTTAAGATAACCTGTTGCAGCAATTTGACTCTCTTATACATTCCTGAACTAAATCTGAATTAAGAATATGCATTTGATGGCTTTCAAAGTTGAATATTTGCAGTTACATATTAGAGTCATAGTTTATATCCTACAGTTATTTTTATCAGTATTGACTCTGTGTTGTTAATTTAGATAGTGACTAAAGCCTCTTTTAAACACAATGTTATAATAATGATTTACTCTTCATCTCTTCTTCCTGTGTTAATATTTATATAGCACTAACCATTTATACTTACTTTTATAATCTAAGTAAATACAGAAAAGGAAAAAGAAATGATAGAAAGGGAGTGAACAACTTGAGATGATTTCCAATCTCTTTCATGCTTGAAGGGATGATGGGATCTGGACCACTAAAGCCTCAAGGTTTGAGGATGACCACTCAATAATAGGCAAGGAACTTTAACATTGATCATTAGCCCTAGTTACCAAGAGAAAGAGACACCATCTGTCTATTGATATAGTTTACTTTTCCACTGTGGACCTCTTCCCAACATCCCATTTCCAACCACCCTCGGTAGTATGCAGATGTACATGGAAGAAATGTAGGTGATAGTCTGCATCTCCACTATATTCTAAAATCCAGAAATATATATTCTTTTAGCAAACCCCTTTTGCATTGTCTTGTTTTAGGTGCTCCTGCTGCTCAGTCTGATTGCCAGAAAGATGGAGAGAAGCAACATAACTGTGTTGATGGACTTCTATGTGACTGAACTGTCTGATCTCCCTGAAGTACAGACTGTCCTCTTTGTGGTGATTCTGCTGATCTACTTGACCACCCTGGCAGGGAATGGAGCTATTCTCATGGCAATAGGAACAGATGCTCACCTCCAAACTCCAATGTACTTCTTTCTGAGTAATTTATCACTGCTTGACATCCTTTGTCCAACGGTCATTGTACCAAAGATGCTCCAGATATTCTTGTCAAAGGACAAGAAAATATCGTTTGTGGGCTGCGTGATGCAACTATTCTTCCTCATTGATATGGTGGGCACTGAAATGTTCTTGCTTGTAGTGATGGCTTATGACCGCTATGTGGCAATATGTAGCCCTTTACATTATGCTAATGTAATGAATAAACGACGGTGTATTCAACTGACGGCTGTGATTTGGCTATTGGGCTTAATTAATTCTATGATTCATACTTCATTGACATTTAGATTGTCTTTTTGTAGCTCTAAGAAACTCAACCAATATTTTTGTGATCTTCAACCTGTGACGGCTCTCTCTTGCTCTTCTACTTACCTTGCTGAAGTTGCTCATCTACTAGTGGCTGGTATTATAGGTAGTGGGGCTTTCCTGGTCACTCTGATCTCTTACATCTACATAATTTCTACTATCTTGCGCATGCCTTCCAGTGAGGGGAGGCACAAAGCCTTCTCTACCTGTGGTTCTCATTTGACTGTTGTATGTCTTTTCTATGGGACCACCATTGCCACCTATGCTCGTCCCACCTCTTCTTATTCAGGCAAACAGGGCAGAATAATTTCTATGGTGTATGGGATAATCACTCCCATGCTGAACCCTATGATCTACAGTCTGAGAAATAAGGAAGTTAAGAAAGCTTTGAGCAAAGCCTTTAATCTGGAAAGATTTTCATAAACATCTCCTTTCTTTCTTTAATGATCAAAATATCTTATGTTTTTAAAGGATTGGCCTTTCTTTTTCTGATCTAGCCATACTGCCACTGTAAGGAGCCTAGGTAAACATTAGTATTGCCTGCTTTTGTTCAATATTTGTAATGGTATGTGGAAAAGACCTTGGGAAATTGAGCAAAGAGAGCTGCCAAGACAATGGTCAAATAAGAGACAACAAAGCCTGCAGTTGGATAGGGCAAGAAGCTTAGACAGGGCATTCCTTAACTTCTTGGACTGTTAAAGAAATGGAGTGGGAGGGGGAGAAATGTACTTTCAGAGTTGCAAGATTTTGTCAATGTACTTAGAATTAACTCATCCAGTTGTGTTGGTTTGCCCCACGAGGCTGACAATATTTCTATTTGGGTATCTGTAAGGAAAGAACCAATTTGGTGTAGCAATTAGGGCATCAGGCTAGAGAGTGGGAAACTGTGAATTCTAGTCCTGCCTTAGGTACAAATCCAGCTAGGTGGCCTTGGGCTAGTTACTTTCTCTCAGCTCTAGGAAGGAGGCTAACCAGTTCTGAAAAATCTTGCCAAGAAAATTGCAGGGACTTGTCCAGGCAATCAAGAATCAGACATGACTGTGAAGGTAGAAAAAAAAACCCTGTAAAGAGGAGGCTGAAGGTTTTTGCTTTTCTTTTAGAACCATCCATGCCTGAGATATTAGAATGTATGAAATTTTGATGTGACTGTACTTACAATGCAATGTTGAAACAGTCCAACTCTGTTATCCTAACTGACATTCTCATTTGTAGGTGAGGTTCCATCTGCCATCTAATGAAAAGAAGGGAATTTTAATCTATGATAAATGTGCTGTTTTTTTCACTCAAAATAAATGATTGTTGTAAATTTTATGGATCCATAGTATTCTTCTGCTAACTTTTGGAATTTAAATAACAACAGCTTGATATCTAAATGCACTTTCCTCCCCTGTGTTAATTTTCTATGAACATTGTGAACTGCATGAAAGTGAGATGAGCATAAGTTCTCATTATATCAATACTGCTCTTCAGCCCCTCAAAAATTCTGATTTTGAATGGATAGATTAATATCTATTCCATCCCAACCTAACACTATTAGTGAGAAAGTTACTGATTAATTGAGATTAATGTGCCTCTCATGTTTGAGAACCTGGATTAGAGAACTCAGCTATTGTACTGAAATGCCCAACTCCAGTTTTTTTTCTTCATTTTTTATTTCCTCATTGACCACCTGTGATTGTCCTCTGTAGAGACAATCTCCTTCAGTGCACATTTCTCTATTTCTGGTGATTCTGCTGACCTACGTGACCTCTTTGGCAGGGAACGGTGCTGTTCTTATAGTAATAGCAACAGATGCCCACCTCCAGACTCCTATGTATTTCTTTCTGCAATTTATCTTTTTGGATATCCTTTGTCCAACTGTCACTGTGCCAAAAATGCTCCAGACCTTCTTGTCAGAGGACAAGAGAATATCGTTTGTTTGGCTGCATGCTGCAACTCTTCTTCCTCATTTATGTGGTGGGCACTAAATTTTTTTTGCTTGCACTGATGCAGCCCTCTACACCAGGGCTTTTTAACCTTTTCACCCATTGTACCACTTTTAGGACATGGCAATATCCAAGTACCACCAGTCGCCTAGCAAGGTGTCAAAAACTTGATGACCCCCCCAAAAGGAAAAAAGTACAGATAGTCCTTGACTTATAACAGTTTGCTTAATGACTATTCGAAGTTACAATGGTACTAAAAAAAAGTGCTCCCCAAGCCACAGCCGAGCAAGACACCTGCCTGCCCACCCGGTGGCACTCTTCCTCCTGTCCGAGGTTTCTATTGTTGTGAGCATTTCTGTTGAGGATTGGCAGCGGAGGTGGGATGGGGGGTGTTTGGTTTTTATTCCCCCCATCTGCTGGGTAGTTGCAGCAGGTTTTGGTCACTTCACATGACCCTGGGACACTGTGACCATCATAAATATGAATCAGTTGCCAAGCATCTGAATGTAAATCACAAGACCCTGGAGAGGCTGCAACATTCCAGCTGATTGGTGCTTCTTCAGGGCTCAGCAGAAGCACCAGGATCAGCGCCGAGCTCCAGCTGGAGCCTGGCGCTGATCCTGGCACTTCCGCTGAGCCCTGACAGCCCTGCAGCTCCAGCCATCTCTCACTCAGGCTTGTGCGGTGCTGCCATCGGTTCAACTCATTCCCTTCCCCCGCTACCACTTTTCTAGGATGGTCGTGTACCACCTGCCAGGTGCCAATGTACCACAGGTGGTACCCGTACCACTGGTTGAAAAGCCCTGCTCTACACTACTCAAATGAGGTATGATCAAGCGACTATGTGCTCAACTGGCAGCTGGGACCTGGCTAACAGGCTTCATGAATTATATGATTCACACCTTACTGACTTTTACATTATCTTTCTGTTAATAAAGTTAACATGGCTGCATGCTGCAACCCTTCTTCCTGATTTATGTGGTGGGCACTGAAATTTTTTTTGCTTGCAGTGATGCAGCCCTCTATGCTACCCAAATGAGGTATGATCAAGCAACTATGTGCTCAACTGGCAGCTGGGACCTGGCTAATAGGCTTCATGAATTATATGATTCACACCTTACTGACTTTTACATTATCTTTCTGTTAATAAAGTTAATCAATATTACTGTGACATCCCTCCAATTATGGCTCCTTCTTGATCTTCCACATATCCTCCACATATCTACCTGAGCTTGTCCTCCTCCTTGTGGCTGGCATTTTAGGGGGTGTTGCTTTTCCAGTTACCCTGATCTCTTATATCTATGTAATTTCAGCTATCTTACACTTGCACTCTGCCGAGGGCAGGCAAAAAACATGTTCCACTTGTGGTTCCCACTTGACTGTCGTTTGCCTCTTCTGTGCGACCACACAAGCAGCAGTTCAACTCATTCAAAAATAAACAAACAAAGAAATAAAAAACATTGCACCCATTTTTTTAGATTTGTTTGCCACATTTCCTGTAGGAGCTGAAAGCAGTGTCAATAGTCCTCCCTCATCTTGTGAGGTGATCTGGGCTGTTTGGCCCGTAGACATCAATATCCTTATAAAAAAAACCCAATGGTTAATACAAAATAAGCCAGAGATTTTTTTTAAATCAAGAAAGTCAGAAATAGATTGTCTGAATATTGGGATGTGATGGGAAATGGCAGTCTTTATCCATTTATTAGGCATAGTGGAAATTGCAATTGTGCAAGCCACAGCATAATAGCTCAAAACATCATTGTCTTTCTGTTATAATCACCAATATCCAAACTCTGGTTTACCATGAAAAAGGTATCATTTCCTTTGAAAACAAGAGAGGGGGATATGAAAATAATAGGTAAGATCTAATTTTATCATGTTTGTGCCCCGTTCACAACTGGAGATTTAAAACCTCTATATAGAAAGTGTCACATATACACACAGAATGCTTGAGATGCACAATGGAAATAACCTTTTGAAGAAACCCAGTTCCAAGGAAACAAACAGTTGGTTTGCTTGAATAAGTGTAGTTCTTTGAGTTAAATTGGAGATAGATATCATTAATATTTCAACAATGTTTGTACTTTTCTGCAGAAAGTCCCTTTGAATTCAAATGATATTATTTCTTATAGATTAATAAGATTGTAAGGTCACTTTTTTCATTTAATGCTGTTGTATTTAAAAAGAATTAACCAAGTGAACTTCTGTTCCAATAAGACTCAAATCCAACTGGTACCAAATTCCTTGGAGACCTTGGAGTCCCTAAACAGACTCTTTGTCTTGATGCTGTCATTAGCATTTATTAAAGAGGAAGAGGTAGTGAAGACTTTGATGATTGAATCAAAGATTGTTAATTTGATGCCTGAGGAGCCATGAGTGTATTTTGCTTGACTTCACAGAAATTCTTCATCCTT
>NW_015391071.1:6033-9599 GCF_001527695.2 Protobothrops mucrosquamatus
TGAATCAAAGATTGTTAATTTGATGCCTGAGGAGCCATGAGTGTATTTTGCTTGACTTCACAGAAATTCTTCATCCTTTGTTACTGTATTAACACAGACAGGAGAAACAAGAAAGGCAAGTGACTTCATGTTCTTGGAAGAGTAATTTTATATCATTAGACATTTTTTAATGTCATCTTCTATGTTCTGGTGCCCTCTTGATGTACAGGATTTTCCTTATGGACATATGGGGAAATATAGGGACTGCAGCCCAATCCATCTGGAGGCCAACAGATGAAGATCAGTGGGTCTAGTTTGTCTTCAGTCCTATTATTTAATGAATCACTTGTCCTGAGTCAATGTCAGAAGAGAGTAGATTTTATCCACAGTTCTGACAAACACTCAACTAATAAGCTAAGCACATTTTGGTTTCCTAATGTTTAATCTCGAACTGCAGAATGGGGAGGTGTAATTTAAGGCATTTTGGGGAAGGTTTAGTAACAGCCTTGAAAATATTATACTTTTTGCACTGTATTGTTATCATTGGTGAATTGAAACCCATTTAGTTTTGTGTTTTTGAAAAAAGAAACACATTTTAACTGATTCATGTCTGCTATTAATACAGATTTTAAAGGATAAAATGTCATTTGTAAATCTTAGACTAGTAGGAGTTTCATAAGAACTAATCTTCCCCTTGTGATAAATACTTATAGAATAACAAGAGTAATTTTAAGATAACCTGTTGCAGCAATTTGACTCTCTTATACATTCCTGAACTAAATCTGAATTAAGAATATGCATTTGATGGCTTTCAAAGTTGAATATTTGCAGTCAAATATTTGATTCATAGTATATACTCTGCAGCTATTTTTATCAATGCTGTTTTGTTAATTTAGATAGTGACTAAAGCCTCTTTTAAATACAATGCTATAAATTAATAATGATTTACTCTTCATCTCTTCTTCCTGTGTTAATATTTATATAATGCTATACTGTTTATACTAATTTTTATAATCTAAGTAATCATAGAAGTGAAATTATTTGAAAGGGAATAAAGAAAGGTGGTATTTTCCAAACTTCTATCATTCTTGATCATTGATCCATGAAGATGTGATGGGATTTGGAATATGAAAACCTCTAAAGGAATCAGCATTCATAATATAAGTAACAAAGTTTAAGTTGCTGATCATTAGCACTTGTTATCTAGAGCAAGATTACACTATCCCTCAATGATATAATTTTTCCATTGTTGAATTCTTTACCACATTCCATTCTCTTTAGTATGTAGATAAAGTGTATATATGGAAGACATTGAGAATATACCTCTCCACTATAGTCTAAAATCCAGGAACATCTATTGTGTTAACAAATCTCTTTTGCATTGTCTTGTTTTAGGTACTCCTGTTGATCAATCTGATTGCCAGAAAGATGGAGAGAAGCAACATAACTGTGTTGATGGACTTCTATGTGACTGAACTGTCTGATCTCCCTGAAGTACAGACTGTCCTCTTTGTGGTGATTCTGCTGATCTACTTGACCACCCTGGCAGGGAATGGGGCTATTCTCATGGCAATAGGAACAGATGCTCACCTCCAAACTCCAATGTACTTCTTTCTGAGTAATTTATCACTGCTTGACATCCTTTGTCCAACGGTCATTGTACCAAAGATGCTCCAGATATTCTTGTCAAAGGACAAGAAAATATCGTTTGTGGGCTGCGTGACGCAACTATTCTTCCTTATTGATATGGTGGGCACTGAAATCTTCTTGCTTGCAGTGATGGCTTATGACCGCTATGTGGCAATATGTAGCCCTTTACATTATGCTAATATAATGAATAAACAGTGGTGTATTCAACTGATGGCTGTGATTTGGCTATTGGGCTTAATTAATTCTATGATTCATACCTCATTGACTTTTAGATTGTCTTTCTGTGGCTCTAAGAAACTCAACCAATATTTTTGTGATCTTCATCCTGTGATGGCTCTCTCTTGCTCTTCTACTTACCTTGCTGAAATTGTTCTTTTACTAGTGGCTGGTATTATAGGTAGTGGGGCTTTTCTGGTCACCCTGATCTCTTACATCTACATAATTTCTACCATCTTGCGCATGCCTTCCACTGAGGGGAGGCACAAAGCCTTTTCTACTTGTGGTTCTCATTTGACTGTTGTTTGTCTTTTCTATGGGGCCACCATTGCTACCTATGCTCGTCCCATTTCTTTTTATTCAGGGAAACAAGATAGAATAATTTCCATGCTGTACGGGATAATCACTCCCATGCTGAACCCTATGGTCTACAGTCTGAGAAATAAGGAAGTGAAGAAAGCATTGTACAAAGCCTTCAATCTGAAACGATTTTCATAAATATCTCCTTTCTTTCCTTCTTTAATGATCTAAATTAAGTGTTAAGTGGTCAAAGCATTGACTTTTCTTTTTCCTAATCGTTACCACTGTAAGGAGCCAAGGTAAACATTAAAATTGCCTGCTTTTGTTCAATATTTGTAATGGTATGTGGAAAAGAGCTTGGGAAATTGGGCAAAGAGAGCTGCTAAGACAATGGTCAGAGAAGAAACAACAAAGCCTGCAGCTGGATAGTGGGAAGGGTAAGACGTTTAGATGAGGCACTCCTTAGTTTCTTTGCCCCTAAAAGAAATGGGGGGGGGGATTACTTTCAGACTTGCAAGATTTTGTCAATGTACTTTATACTAGAGTTAACTCATCTAAGTGTGATGGTTTGTCCCATGAGTCTGACAATATTTTTCTTTTTGTATCTATAAGGAAAGAACCAATTTGATGTAGTGATTAAGGCATCAGGGTAGAAATCGAGAGACTGTGAATTCTAGTCCTACCTTAGGTACAAATCCAGCTAGGTGGCCTTGGACTAGTTACAATACTTTCTCTCAGCTCTAGGAAGGAGGCAAACCCAGTTCTGAAGAACCTTTCCAAGAAAATTGCAGGGACTTGTCTAGGGAATCACTGAGAATCAGACATGATTGAAAGGAAAAGAGAGGAGGCTGAAGGTTTTGGTTTTACTTTAGAACCATCCATGCCTTAGATATTAGAATGCATGAAATTGTGATGTGACTGTACTTACAATGCAATGTTGAAACAGTCCAGTTCTGTTATCCTAATTGATATTCTCACTTGGAGGTGAGGTTCTAATTGCCCTCTGTTGAAATGAAGGCAATTTTAATCTGAAATAAATGTGTTTCCCCCCCACCTCAAAATAAATGTTTGTTGTAACGTTTATGGATCCAAGGTATTCTTCTACTAACTTTTGAAATTTAAATAACAAGAGCTTTTAACTTAATGCACTTTCATCTCCTGTCTTAATTTTCTAAGAATATTGTGAACTACATGAAAGTGACGAGAATAAGTTCTCATTATATGTTAATACTCTTCTTTAGCCCCTCAAGAATTCTGATTTTGAATGAATATATTAACATCTATTCTATCCCAGCCTAATACTGTTGGTGAAAAGGTTATTGATTAACTGAGATTAATGTGCCTTTCATATTTGAGAACCTGGATTAAGTGGATTATAGAACTCAGCTATTGTATTGAAATGTCCCAATTCCAGTTTTTTT
>NW_015391071.1:9605-14280 GCF_001527695.2 Protobothrops mucrosquamatus
TGTTAATACTCTTCTTTAGCCCCTCAAGAATTCTGATTTTGAATGAATATATTAACATCTATTCTATCCCAGCCTAATACTGTTGGTGAAAAGGTTATTGATTAACTGAGATTAATGTGCCTTTCATATTTGAGAACCTGGATTAAGTGGATTATAGAACTCAGCTATTGTATTGAAATGTCCCAATTCCAGTTTTTTTCATTATTTCCTCACTGTCCACCTGTGATTGTCCTCTATAGAGACAATCTGCCTGCAGTGCATTTTTCTCTTTTTGTGATGATTCTGCTGTCCTGTCTGACCACTCTGACAGGGAATGGTGCTGACCACACTCACAGCAGTCTCAACTCATTCGAAAACAAACAAACAAACAGAAAACTTCACACTTACTTTTTAGATTTGTTTTCAACATCTCCTGTAGGAGCTGAAAACAGTGTCAATAGTCCTCCCTCATCCTATTTTGCTAGACAAAGCTACTTAGTAAGGTGATTTGGGCTGTTTGGCCCATAAATACCAATATCCCTTATAAAAAAAATGAATGGATAAATACAAAATAAGCCAGAGATTTTTTTAAAAAATCAAGAAAGGCAGAAATAGATTATCTGAATATTGGGATGTGATGGGAAATGGCAGTGTTTATCCATTTATTAGCCATAGCGGAAATTGCAATTGTGCAAGCCACAGAATAATAGCTCAAAACATCATTGTCTTTCTGTTATAATCACCAATATCCAAACTCTGGTTTACCATGAAAAAGGTATCATTTCCTTTGAAAACAAGAGAGGGGGATATGAAAATAATAGGTAAGATCTGATTTTAACACATTTGTGCCCTGTTCACAACTGGAAATATAAAACCTATATACAGAAATTGTCACGCATACACAGAAAATGCTTGATATGGATTAGAGCTGCATAATGGACATAAACATTTGAACAGACCTTGTTCCAAACAACAACAAAAAAAGTACAAAGTTTGCTTGAATAAGTCTAATTCTTTGAGTTACTGTAAATGGCAGATGGATATCATGAACAATCCAACACTATTTGTACTTTTTGCAATAGTAGTTAATATATGTAGCTCGGGTGTAGGATGAAGGTGAAAGATCATTCTCTGAGCTTGTGGTAATGAACATTTCATTATCAGGCTAGGTAACATCTTCAGTGGAGTTTAGGAGATGTCAATATCAGTGTTCTTCTGTTTATAAGGGCTTCATGTGGTCAGTAGGTCTTCTGATGGGTCAGGTGTGGGTGTGTCATGTGATGGTCTTGTGATGGATCTTGTGACCAATTCTATGTGGGACAAACATCACATCAATTAAAAACCAGGATCCATGAATGCCACAATCGCAAATCCTTAATCTCTACCCACACTGACACCAAAAAGCACCAATTCAATTGGAGCAATTAAAAAATCATCGGCCTTTTACCACCCACCATACTCATGAGTTCATCGAAGCCTGGCACTCCACAAGCAATTCCATAACAGACACATTGACCTACAACCAGCCTACAAACCCCTCAGAATCCAAATCAATTGCACAGCCAACCAGAGACAGCACCGACCCTCAACCAACCCATGCAAGCCCCCACAACTAGCATTTCACCTCACCTAATGTAACCTCCCCATCACAAGACCATCACAAGATTTTTATTGATGACTCACACCTGACTCATCACAAGGTCCATTACAAGACCCTCACTTGACACACCCACACCTGACCCATCACAAGACCTACTGACCACATGAAGCCCTGATAAACAGAAGAACATTGACACTGACATTGCCTAAACTCCACTGAAAGTGTTACTTAGCCTGGTAATGAAACGTTTGGAAACCAACCCACAAGCCTGGAGAACAAACCTTCACCCTTATTTGTACTTTCCTGGCAAGAAGTCCCTTTTTTAAACATACTTTTTACAGATTAATAGGAGTGTAAAGTCACTTTTCCTAGTTTGATGCAGTTGTATTTAAAAAAAAAAAAAAGTCAAGTGCACTTCTGTTCCAATGAGACTCAAATCCAAATGGTACCAAATTCCTTGGAGACCTTGGAGTCCCTAAACAGACTCTTTGTCTTGATGCTGTCATTTGCATTTGTTAAAGAGGAAGAGGTAGCAAAGACTTTACTTTGATGATTGAAGCAAAGAATGTTAATTTGATGCCTGAGGAGGTGTGCGTGTATTTTGCTTGACTTCACAGAAATTCTTCGTTCTATGGTTACTGTGTTGATACAGACAGGAGAAACAAGAAAGGCAAGTGATTTCACATTATTGGAAGAGTAATTTTATGTCCTTAGACATTATCTAATGTCATCTTCCATATTCTGGTGCCCTCTTGATGTACAGGATTTTCCTTATGGACATATGGGAAAATATATGGACTGCAGCCCAATCCATCTGGAGGCCAACAGATGAAGATCAGGAGGTCTAGTTTGTCTTCAGTCCTATTCTTTAATGAATCACTTGTCTTGAGTCAATGTCAGAAGAGAGTAGATTTTATCCACATCTCTGACAAACACTCAACTAATGAGCTAAGCACATTTTGATTTCCTAATGTTTAACCTTGAACTGCAGAATGGGGAGTTCTAATTTAAGGCATTTTGGGGAAGGTTTAGTAACAGCCTTGAAAATATACTTTTTGCACTGTATTGTTATCATTGGTGAATTGAAACCCATTTAACTTTGTGTTTTTGAAAAAAGAAGCACTCTTAACTGATTCATGTCTACTAGTAATAGAGATTTTGGAGGATAAAATGTCATTTGCAAATCTTAGACAAGTAAGAGTTACATAAAAACTAATCTACCCCTTCTGATAAACACCTTATAGAGTAACAAGAACAATTCTAAGACTATCTGTTGCAGCAATTTGACTCTTATGCATTCCTGAACTAAATACGAATTAAGAATATGCATTTGATGACTTTCAAGGTTGAATATTTGCAGTTAAATATTAGATTCATAGTTTATACCCTACAGTTATTTTTATCAGTATTGACACTGTGCTGTTAATTTAGATAATGACTAAAGCCTCTTTTAAATACAATGTTATAATAATGATTTACTCTTCATCTCTTCTTCCTGTGTTAATATTTATATGGTGATTTTTATAATCTAAGTAAATACAGAAAAGGAAAAAGAAATGATAGAAAGGGAATGAACAACTTGAGATGATTTCCAATCTCTTTCATGCTTTATCATAGAACATGAAGTGATGATGAGATCTGGACCACGAAAGCCTCCAAAGGGATGACCACTCATAATAATAGGCAATGAAGTTTAACTGATCATTAGCCCTAGTTACCAAGAGAAAGAGACACCATCTGTCTACTGATGTAGTTTCCTTTTCCACTGTAGACCTCTTCCCAACATCCCATTTCAACCACCCTCTGTAGTATGCAGATGTACATGGAAGAAATGTAGGTGATAGTCTGCATTTCCACTATATTCTAAAATCCAGAAATATATATTGTTTTAGCAAACCCCTTTTGCATTGTCTTGTTTTAGGTACTCCTGCTGCTCAGTCTGATTGCCAGAAAGATGGAGAGAAGCAACATAACTGTGTTGATGGACTTCTACTTGACTGAACTGTCTGATCTCCCTGAAGTACAGACTGTCCTCTTTGTGGTGATTCTGCTGATCTACTTGACCACCCTGGCAGGGAATGGAGCTATTCTCATGGCAATAGGAACAGATGCTCACCTCCAAACTCCAATGTACTTCTTTCTGAGCAATTTATCACTGATGGACATCCTTTGTCCAACGGTCATTGTACCAAAGATGCTGCAGATATTCTTATCAAAGGACAAGAAAATATCGTTTGTGGGCTGCGTGATGCAACTATTTTTCTTGCTTGATGTGTTGGGTACTGAAATCTTCTTGCTTGCAGTGATGGCTTATGACCGCTATGTGGCAATATGTAGCCCTTTACATTATGCTAATATAATGAATAAACTGCGGTGTATTCAACTGACGGCTATGATTTGGCTATTGGGCTTAATTAATTCTGTGATTCATACCATACTGATCTTTAGATTGTCTTTCTGTGGATCTAAGAAACTCAACCAATATTTCTGTGATCTTCAACCTGTGATGGCTCTCTCTTGCTCTTCTACTTATCTTATTGAAGTTGTTCATTTATTAGTTGCTGGTATTATAGGTGGTGGAGCTTTTCTGGTCACCCTGATCTCTTACATCTACATAATTTCTACCATCTTGCGCATGCCTTCCACTGAGGGGAGGCACAAAGCCTTCTCTACCTGTGGTTCTCATTTGACTGTTGTATGTCTTTTCTATGGGGCCACCATTGCCACCTATGCTCGTCCCACCTCTTCTTATTCAGGCAAACAGGGCAGAATAATTTCTATGCTGTATGGGATAATCACTCCCATGCTGAACCCTATGATCTACAGTCTGAGAAATAAGGAAGTTAAGAAAGCTTTGAGAAAAGCCTTTAATCTGAAAAGATTTTCATAAACATCTCCTAAACAACAAAGCCTGCAGCTGGATAGTGGGAAGGGCAAGGAGCTTAGATGGGACACTCCTTAATTTCTTGGACTTTTAAAGAAATCGGGTGAGAGGGGGAGAAATGTACTTTCAGAGTTGCAAGATTTTGTTAATGTACTTAGAATTAAATCATCTAGTTGACAATATTTCTATTTTGGTATCTATAAGGAGAGAAC
>NW_015391071.1:15292-30668 GCF_001527695.2 Protobothrops mucrosquamatus
GAGAGAGAGAGAGAGAGAGAGAGAGAGAGAGAGAGAGAGAGAGAGAGAGAAGGGAAGAGGAGGTTGGGAAGGAGACAGAGAAGAAATTAAAATAAGCTACATTCTACTTTATTCAAACTCTGTTTTATATATACTATACACACACATACATATTTATTTACATAAATAAAAGATAAACATTAACATATATAAAGAGAAATTAGAAAATGTATTTTAAAAGTGTGAAAAGCAGCTAAGAAAAAAGAAATGTAAAAATGTTACTTTCAATTTTTGCAGCAGTTACAAATAAACTAATTATCCCTCCTCCTCTTTATTATTACATTACAAAGTTTTCTTCTATCCTGTATTCAATCAGTTTTTCAATCAGCAAATCAAGGAATCAATATTCCACTTTTTTCCCCCATTTTCAATAATATGTTGCAAAATAGATTTCCAATTGGTACCTGAAGTAATCTTCCCTGACCCAGAAATGTTTGGTCATATTTATCCCCATCTTCAACCTATACTTTTTCTGGACAGTTGTTGAGAAAGTGACAACTTAATTTCAATTTTGAGAAATTTAATTATTTTGAGATCCAATCAAGGAATAGAAATGATGTCAGTCACTAGTGGATGAAGTTTGTCATGACAGGGATAAAGAAAGAGGTCCTCCTGGTTCTTCTGGCTACCCCATGGTCGAATGTTCTCCTCCATGCTCTTTCTCATCCTGCTGTATGAAACCATTGGAGGGGGTCATCTGTTGTGTAGGATGAGATTTGTTTATTTATTTTATTTGTATGCTGCCCAATGTCTCTGATGACATTCAGGTATGCATTACCAAACGGAAAATGGCTTGAACCAATGTCTATCAGATAGAAAAGAAAACCCAATTAAATGCCTCCAAACCAAGTCACTCATCAGTAAACATCCAGAAACATTGTGCCCCACAAAAGACTTGGGGCATGAGTTAGGGGTCTTCATGGAAACTGTGGCTAGGGTTCGTATGGCAGTCAAAACCTCTTTGGCCCAATATGGTCAAGATTGATCATTCATGCTTTGAGAATCACTTGAATGTAATGAACTCTAAGTAGGGCAGGCTTTGGAGACCACCTGGAAACCATCTGGTTTAGAATGCAGCTGCAAGATTAATGGTGAGTCAACCCTGCCATGGCAGGATAACACCTTTCTTGAAACCACTGCATTGGAGCCCACTAGTCTTCAAGACCCAACTCAAAGTACTGGTAACCTATAAAGTTCTGTAAGACAGCACCATGTTACATTCAGTTTTACTTGCAAATATTGAATCCGCCTCTTCAGAAAAAAAAATCCTAGAAAAACCTGTTAAGAATCATCCCACACACATACACACACACACACCTGAATTGTGGAGGAGGCATGGATGAGATGATAGGCTTTCTCTGCAGCAGTGCCCACACCTTGGAATTCTTAACCCGCAAAGATCTGTAAAGCTCCATCTTTAATAATCTTAAGAAAACAATGAGTGAGTTTGGAAGCTCTAGCATGGGTGTGTATGTCCCATTGTTTGTGTTTTATTGCGCCTCAATGGTTTCTGTTTTAATGTAATTATTTTTGTTTGTGTTTGTCACCCCAGTTTCTTGGTTATATGGCTGGTCATATAAATTGGATGACTGACTGAATGAATGAATGTTACCATTTAAAGAGACTAGAAGACTCAAAAATCAGGATGAAACGGATTTTTACCAAAGTTGGAACAAATTTTACAGATGGTGGGGGGAAAAGCATGGAAGTTATTGTATGAGATAAGTTAAGATTGTGATTAGGGTGATGTTATTTGTATAGGTTTTTCTCACTAGTAATTAATGGTGAATAGTGAATCGAGATGTATGTCAAATCTGATTTACCATGTTCAATGTTTTTAACTTTTGTATTCAATAAAATTTAAATAAATTAAAAAAAAGATATTTTTATTACACTGTGCCTTAAATCTTAGCTTGATTTTTATAGATTTTATAGACATCCATCTTAGGACAGGTTGATTTATTATTACTGTTTTTTTAAAAAGTTTGGCTCATTTCCATTATTGATTTTGTAATTTTAATCTGTTGCATTTTATCTAGTTCATGATCTGTTGAGTGGGCAAGATATAAAAAGCTGCAAAATAGACACATATATACATGTCATATTATAAAAACAATTTCTTAACCTTCATTCTTCTCCAGGCTCCTTTAACTTCTTTGTTTCTTAAAACATAGATAAGGGGGTTCAGCATGGGGATCACAACAGCATAAAACACAGAAATTACTTTGTCATAGTTCAGAGAATGAGAAGAGCTTGGTTGCACATACATGAAGAAGAGGGTGCCATAGAAAATCACAATAGCAGTCAGGTGGGAGGCACAGGTAGAGAAGGCTTTGTGTCTTCCGCTAGTAGAATGGTTTCTAAATATGGCATTCAGAATATAGATATAGGAGATGATGACTGTGAAGAGGGACCCAGTTAAATTGATTGTACTCAAGGCAAAAAGCTGGATTTCTTTTGTCTGAGTGTCAGAGCAGGATAAAGCTAGAAGTGGTGGGTCATTGCAGTAAAAGTGGTTAATTACATTTGGACCACAGAAGGATANTAGCTATAGACACCAACTACCAGGGAAACACAGCACTTTTTCGACATAATTCTGGAATAAAGCAATGGATGGCAAATGGCCACATATCGATCATATGCCATGACTGAGAGCAAAAACAATTCAGTGGTCACCAATGCAACAAACATAAAAAATTGTATAAGACATCCAGCCCATGAAATGGTTTTCTTGTCAGCTAAAATATCTGTTATTGCCTTGGGGGTAACAGTTGAAGAATAGCTGGCATCCAGGAAGGCCAAATGGCCGAGAAAGAAGTACATTGGAGTATGTAGCTGGGGATCCATCTTGATCAACAGGATCATCCCTAGATTTGCACTCAGTGTGATGATATAAATCATCAAGAATATATTAAAGAGAACGACTTGTAATTCTGGATGATCTGTGAATCCTGAAAAGATGAAATCCACCACCTGGGTCTGATTTTGTCCAGTCATATAGTCCTGCCTTTTTTTTCCTGCCAAGGGTTTGAAGAAAGGAAGAAGAAATCAAGATTACTATATTGTTGTTCATTCACTTTTCATGTTTACTGGATTATTTTAAAATAAATATTTAATGTTTGTTGATCTGAAAAGTGGACCCTGAACATGTGGGAATAACACTAGGAAGATGAGGATGGTTTAAATATGCTTCACTGAAGTTTCATATTCAAGCTCACTCACTTTATTATTGAATTTGAGAGCCAGTTTGGTCTAGTGGTTAAGGTACGGTACCAGTCTAGAAACCAGGAGACTGTGAGTTCTAGTTCTGCCTTAGCCATGAAAGCCAGCTGGGTGGGTGACTTTGGGCCAGTCACTCTTTCTCAGCCTATCTCACCTCACAGTGTTGTTGTGGGGAAAATTGGAGGATGAAGACGTGTTGGATATGTTTGCTGCTTTGAGTTATTTGTAAAATAATAAAGGCAGGATATAAAAACAAACAAATAATACAATTTCCTCTAAATCAAATAACATTTGATTTTCATATATTCATACTCTTTTGAATTGAAAACTGAAAAGAAAACATTTGGCTGGCACAATCTTGTCCCAGTGTAGTCATATTGCCCTTCACAAATCTGGTTCATTATCATCATTATTGTACCCTTTCAATTAGACTTCTGTTAACACTTTCCAAGGCATATTTAACAAACTTGTCTATAGCAGTTGCATCCATTCTTTCTATCTTTCCTTTGTATAAGAAATAATAATTCTTTCAATTTTCAGGCAGAGACACAGCCTCCGCACACATTAATTAAATCTCATAGTCATTTTGGAAACAATCGACACCCATATTTTAACAATTTTTGAATTATACCATTCATATTTGCAGTCGGTAGAACAAATATTAGAACTGGCAGTGAAAATATTGGTGAATAGCTTCTGCCTTTTAGGATCACCCATCAACAGTAAACTAACAGGCAAGCATTAAAATCCAGACTAGCACTTGGTAGAGCATCCTGAAGGCTTTGGAAAAGAATATGCCTACAATATAATACCTACCTACCGTGGTAGGTAAGTAAGACCTACCCTGAAAATAAGCCCTAGCTTGATTTTTGGGGATGGGCCTAATATAAGCCCTACCCCCAAAATAAACCCTAGTTTTGGGGCAAGCCACACACCTAAAAATCAAACTAGGATGGGGATGGGGGAGATGAAGTTGCCCTACATGCCCTGCACCCATTTACTTTGCAGCCAGCCCTCTCCTTGCCAGCCCACTTCTTCTCCAGTGTCCACAGGCCTGCATTTTGCAATCAAGGCTTTTCCGGAAGGCCACTGCAGCCAAGAACCGAGGTATGGATTGAATCCATTGCTTGGCTATTGGCTGCAGAGGCCTTCTGGAAAAGCCTGACTGTGAAATGCAGGTCCGAGCTCCATTCTGAGCTGTGGAATGAAGCTGCTCCTTCGGCCACAGAAGAACTGGGCCTGCTGGGAGAGGCTGTCAGAGGCAAAAAAAATAAAAATAAGACCTGGTTTTATTTTTGGGGAAACATGGTATATTCCTACAAAATACTACAAGCCGTATTATTCTCTTGTGACATTGTATGGAATGAAAGTTGGACTTTGAAGAAACAGAATAAGCAGAATATTTGATGCTTTAATTTTGGTATTGGAAGTCTGAGAATGCCATGGACAGCCAAAAAAACCCCCAATGAATCAACAAATTAATCAAGAATTCTCATGTAAGGCATAGATGATCAGTCTCAAATTATTGTATTCTGGATACAATCTTATACAAAAACCAAGTTGCATAGAGAAGGCTCTAATGCTGGGAAAGTTTGAAGGAAAGACAGAAGGCCTTCTTTACCTTGACATTGATTGCTGCCCTCCAGGACCACAATGTTTTTACCGATTCACCTGTGAAACAATGAACAGACAGGTTTTGTTTTTCCTCCAGATGTTCTGAGGGAAGGGTGTACGGATATACTGATGGCTGTTTAAAAAATAAAAAGGTGAAATTGACAAGGCTGTGCTATTTTCTCCTTCCAGGACTACGTGCAACTAAAATGTACAAAAGAGTCATCACTAAATGTTAATTTTTGCTTTTGCTAGTATTATTAAAAATTCCTGAATTATTGCAGCTTTTTTTTTAACTTTCTGATAATTTAAACACTACCTATATATATATATTTCAGAAGCTGGAGTAAGTTGATTTCACATTTCATGTATATGAAATATAAAAATGAGCAAATCAGTGGTAGAAAGCAGCAATAGTATATGTATTTTAAAAATGCTCTTAAGAGCCTACCTGATTAGTCCAATGTTGCCTTGAAGCACAGTTGTTATCAAGAATTTATATAGGAAACACCATAATTATATACAGTATTGCAGTTGGTTTAATGATTTTCTCCCTTGATAGTGGTTAAGCATATTTACTAACAAGCAGTGACTGAAGGAAAAATGGAAACAGAAAACAGCCAGACACCATTTTCCTACTAAGTGGAACCTATGATGATGTTCTCCTGTATCTGACTTATTTTTGAAAGATCTCTGCCTAGCTCAGTAAAACAGCAGCTGCCTCCATTTGGGCTGCACATTAGTGCATAGAATGCAGACACTGACAGAGATAACTGGTCTCATTAAATACTATTCTGTATAAAAAACCTCCCTGAAAATAAAAAATTGAATAACAGAAAATACCTTTTAACTTTGTATTGACCCCAGTATGCTAGAGTTGTACTTTCTGAGATGCCAAGATGTTCAGAAGCAAACATTGTTCTTTGTTCTCTTTTCATATATCATTTGCTGATGTTGACAACTGCCTTTACTGGGATCTAAAGTTCAAGGAATGAATCTTTCTGCACACAAAAGTTTTACCTTTGATTCTCTTAGGAGCCATAGAAGAGCAGCTGCCTAATTAATTAAGAAGGGCAGATAAAGTGCAGGAAGATGGAGTTAAATCTTTTGGAGAAGACCAGATCCTATACAGCAGGCGTGTCCAATCCATAGCTTGCAGGCCACATGCAGCTCTGGACAGTTAGTAATGTGGCCCCACAACTTTTAACATCATTATGTGCTTTTTAGTGATTTTTTAAAAGTGATACTATATTATATATTTTGTATGTGGCTCAAGACCTTCATTTAATGAGGCCCAGGCAAGCCAAAAAGTTGGACACCCATGCTATATAGCAGGGGTGTCAAACCTGATTTCATTGAGGGCCGCATCAGCATTGTGGTTGTCCTTGGGAGGCCAAGTGGGTGTGGTTGGGTGGGTATGGCTGACTGGGTGGGCGTGGCTGGCTCGATGTCGCTTGCATTGGGGGGCACCTGTGGGGGGCCAGGCGGGGCTATGGAGGGGATTTGGGGGTCTCTGGCAGAGGGGGATGGGACTAGGCAGGTGCCGGGGTCTGGTCCACCAGAGAAGCCTCACTATCCCTCTCAGCGTGGGCTACCCAGGACCCTGGGCAGTAGGGGGAGCAGGCATCTGGCCTGGCCCTCAAGCTCCCAGAGGCCGGGACCCTGCAATCCAGCCTAGCTCTGCTTCCCAGGCGATGCCCGGCCACACACGGGGCAGCTCCAGGGCTGGGCTCAAGCAAAGTGGGAATGGGAGTCCTGGCTGCCTCTTGGGGATGGGGAGCTCCCCACCCTTCCCATTTGCTGGGGCTGTCGAGGGTGTGGTGGCGGTTGGGAGGCTCATCCCATATGTGCAGCAGAGCTGGAGGATGAAGTTGTATGGCGGGGGCCAAGCCTTTTATCTATTATGTGTCTCCTTTTTTCCATGCTTTTTGCCTTTTGCCACCCGGACATGTTAGAAAACTGGGAGTTGCAATAATTTCTGCAGGAAGCATATCTGATTACAGAATGGGAATGCATCATAGAGCTTCCACAATTCAAAGCAAGCTTTCCTAATAAGCAGTCATACATGACAGCCATGGCAGATAAGAGAAGGTCACCTCCTGTTTTTGGAGAAAAAGCAATAAGAGATAAAACTGGAAGATAGCAATAAATCTCAATAACATTATGTATTCCTCCTGTGTATCATCCTATAAGGAATAAATTCATTAAAAATAGCCAAGGATTCAAATAACTTGTTTAGAAAGGTACATTCTAAGTGTACATAGCAGAAACAATTCTGTTGAACAGAAAGAATGACAATTTGTTTATGGAATATAAATTATAGGTAGTCCTCGATTTACAACCACAATTGAGCCCAAAATGTATGTTGCTAAGTGAGACATTTGTTAAGTGAGTTTTGCCCCATTTTATGACCTTTCTTGCCACAGCTGTTAAGTGAATCAATGCAGTTGCTAAGTTAGTAACATGGTTATTAAGTGAATCAGGCTTCCCCATTGACTTTGCTTGTCTGAAGGATTGCAAAAGCTGATTATATGATCCTGGAACACTGCAACCGTCATAAATATGAACCAGTTGTCAAGAATCCCGATTTTGATCACATGACCAGGGGATGCTGCAATGTTCGTAAATGTGAAAAATGGTCATAAGTCATTTTTGTCAGTGCTGTTGTAATATTGAACAGTCACTAAATGAACTGATGTCAGCGGAGGACTACCTATATCCTTTGAGAATCTTAAAATACTTTGAAAAACATGAGTTTGTGTAAGCAGTAACACAATATCAAAAGGGAATAAAACCTTCCGTCCACCTTCTTGCCAATCTTAACACTCCCAAGAATGCTTCTGTGCCCTACTGTACTAAATTCATCTTTCTCTTGATGCACCTTCTGACATGTTTTTGTTTGCAGTCTGCGTTAAGAACTTGTCTGTTTTAAATATTCTTTAAAATTTGAAAATTACATATTTTAAAAGTCACTATTCACAATATGTAGATCTACTTATAACCCCAAGCATACAGTATATTATTAATGCTCTTTTTATTTTATATACAATAATGCCAATGATGATTTGGGTCAAGGCCTTCTGAGTTTGATCATTCTTGAATCAGAATTCTTATACAATATTTAGAGAAACCAGCTATTTAGCAGATACCAAGAACGATGTTAAGGGTCAACTTAATCTAAAGAAGTTTCATCCTGATTGCAAATAAAACAATTTAATTTATTTTTCTTCAGTGTCTCTGCATCTCAATAGTACAAATTAATTGTGAGCTTGCAATTCCATTTCAGTTGCTTTACAGTTTACCTTCCCTTAATTTCAGAGACTGGAATATTAATAGTTGATAAGAAGAGGCAACAGTTAGAAAAGGTTAGTGCCACATCACAGTGGCTGAAGGGGGGAGGTTCCATGCAGTATCTGATAGGGCATAGGGCTATTGAAATGCAAAGCTGTTAATTCTAGAAGTAGCTATGTGATCAAGCAGAAGCCACTGAAATTAACGGACTACAAACACCTGTTCCATCTTGTCAGCATTCAAGTACCTGAATGAACTTTGCTTCATACCAGCTCTATCACGAAACATTTGAATGAAGATCACGGGGACTTCTTTCTTGATTGTGGCTTAGCAGCTGCAGCAACCACAGGTTCTTAGTTATGGCTACTTCAGCACTTCATGATTCTTAGACCAGTAGCAAGTCAATGGCCTACCCATTCATCTCACAAGGACTAGAGATGTTGCTTTCTCTTCAGGGTTTCCTCTTATGTTAGACTTATTATTTTATGATGCAACGGGTTTCTGAGCTGTGGCAAATATGCACAGAACATGGGCTGTTAAAGAAATTTTTCACAGCTAACCACAGAGTGAAGCAATTGAGGCCAGATTGCATTTCTTATGAAGAATGAGTACATTGCATTTGAAATGGACAGACAGTTTTTCACACTACGAAATTGTACAGTTTTCTTGTGGCTTATTTTTCTCTCGAATATTTGGCCCATGTGCCCACTATTGGATATGTCAAGGCCAAGCATTGTTAGCAAGGCATCTCATTATTAAAAAAACATTTCCTCCCCATCACCTTTTTCAAGGCTTCCTTCACTTCTTTGTTTCTCAAGCTATAGATAAGGGGGTTCAACATGGGGATAACAACAGCATAAAAAACTGACACCACTTTGTCATAACTGAGGGAATGAGTGGAGCTTGGTTTCAGGTACATGAAGAAGAGGGTGCCATAGAATATGATGACGGCAGTCAGGTGGGAGGCACAGGTGGAGAAAGCTCTGTTCCTTCTCCCAGAAGAGCATTTTCCAAAGATGGTGCACAGAATGTAGACATAAGAGACAATGATTGTAAAGAGAGAACTACTTAAATTGATACCAGACAAGACTAAAAGCTGGATTTCTTTAGGTCGTGTGTCAGAGCAGGACAAGGCTAACAGTGGAGGGTCATTGCAGTAGAAATGATCAATCATGTTTGATGAGCAGAAAGAGAGTGTAAAAGTTAATGCTGTTTGAACCACTGAGCTCACAAAGCCATATATATACACACTGGTCACTAATACGGTGCACAACTTCTTCGACATAACAACAGAATAAAGCAGTGGGTTGCAGATGGCTACATAACGGTCATATGCCATGACAGACAGTAAGAATAATTCAGTCATCACCAAACCATCAAACATGTAAAACTGAATAGCACACTCAATCAAGGAAATGCTTTTCTTTTTGGCAAAAAAGCCTGCCATTGCTTTAGGAGTAACAGTGGAAGAATAGCTGGCATCCAAGAAAGACAAATGGCTGAGAAAGAAGTACATTGGAGTATTCAGCTGGGGATCAATTTTGATCAATAGGATCATCCCTAGATTTGCACTCAGTGTGATGATATAAATAATCAAGAACAGAGCAAACAGAACTACTTGCAATTGTGGATAATCTGTGAGTCCTGAGAAGATGAACTGTGTTACTTGGGTTTCATTTTTCGCATTCATTTATAGTGTTTTTTAATTTTAAAAAACCTGTCAGAGAAAGAAGGGAAAAAGAGCAATCCAAAACAAACTGGAAAAAAGAAGAAAAAATTATAGTTATTTATTTTCTCATTAAATTACAGTACTCACAGAAATTATCATAAATGCAATAAATTGAAATAGAACAAATTCCAAATTCTACTTTATATTTTTAAACATTTAAGTATACATTCAGGATTGTGCATGTTATGTAACTCTGAAAAAATGAAAAAATCCAGTATTTTTGTTGTCCATGGTATATCCTAGGATTACCAGAATTTTAGAACTAGAATGCATGTTGGTGTGCATGAAAGAAATGTACCACTGATTTCTTTGAGATTGAAATGTTGTGAAGCACCAACATTGCATGCTATCTACGTATTAATCGTCATCACTGATCAGTCAAAAATTTATACCAAAAATTTATACAGTACTCTTGAGCAAAGTTCATTACAAAAAACATGTATTTAAAAAACAACAACTCTTAATGATTAGACAGAAAAGGAATCAGGAACAGTGCTGATGTGGTAAACCCATCTTCTTGATCCTCCCCTTGCTCCAGAGCTTGTAAATGTAAAATTACATCAGTTTTATGGCTATTATGACTACTGTTAGATTACCCAGGCTTTACCCTTTTCTATTACAAAAGTTTGCTGTATACTAAGATCATCAAACAGATGTTCTGTCTTCAACTGCTATAATTCTGTTAAATAAAATTCCTAATTTGGGAAAGGAAGAAAGTAAACAGTACAAATGTATTGCTTCCTACAAGTTAGAATAATAATGATCTCATTTTCCACTGATCACTGGCTGGTACAAATATCTGAGCGAGACTTACTGTTTTTAAGCAGTGTAAGCTCCAAATGACACCATATAGTGGAATAAAGGCACAGCACAATAATATACTGCAATTATATCTCATGGGTGTGATCTTTTGAATCCTCAAGACTGATGAAACACAGCAATTAAACTACACTGGGCATCAGGTTATTTTTCTTTACTCCCTTGGAATTTCCTATTTGTCTTTGTTGCTGTCAGATGAATCCCAGAACTCGATAGATGCTTCCTTGGTGGACAAATAAATATTGGAGGTGACAACTTAAGTAAGTGGTACTATGTGTACTTAATCTTTTTCATGCTCTCTGTTGTTCCATTGGGAGTCCCTCACCAAATCAGCACTCCAACTTTAGGATGCCGAAAACACTGAGCATCCTTTTATTCAGAAATTAAATTATTACAGCTTCCCTGTGTGAGACTTTAAACACAGTCCTTATGTCTGTCTATCTTTTCAATAAAGCCAAGGGGCATTTCCATATGGTACTATTTTCAGTCCTTCTAAAAAGTTGAAAGTATGATTTCTAGCTAGAGAGGAGGAGCATCCTCTGGCTCCCTTCAATTAAATAATGTTTTATAGGTCCTAAAATGTGTGGCTTTTCTGTTGCAGTGCCTGCCCTCCAGGACAGCATACTTAATTTGGTCTTGAAATTGGCCCTGATCCTCTTTTCAGAAGACATAGTATGTCCAGAACCTAGGAGTCATAAGCTTTGCAGACTTTAACAATTAAAAATGAATGAATTAATGTGTAAATATATCTTAAAGAACAAGTAAGAGTCAATTTGATAGTGGTTATATCACCAGGCTAGAAACTAGGAGACCATGAGCTTTAATCCTATGTCAGACACAAAGCCAGCTCAATGACCGTGGGCCAGCCCCTCTCTCTCAGCCCTAGGGAGAAAGCATGGCAAGCCACTTCTGGAAAACCTTGCCAAGAAAACTGCATGGATTATCTAAGTAGTTGCCAGAAGTCAAAATAGACTCACAGGCACCGCCCCTGCAAAATCCCCCATCATCAATTAAAACATTTTGCTTTTCAGAAATCAAAGCATCAACAATGAAGTGCTCAGAGGTTTTCCCCAAAGAGGAATAAGTTTTTAACTGAAATAGAGCAAAATGGATCACTAAAGCTGATTTTCTTTCAGAAATAATTACATCTGATGTATGTCTCTTCCAATTCTAAAGCGAATGATATGGGTGACCAAGCTATTTTGGGGCATGAGGACTAACCGTCAGGTAATCTATGTGAGACCTTAATTTATTATGCACCAGTTTTTCCCAGATCCATGAAATTCTGTTCTAAGTGGTAGAGTATGAAGCGGCTGGAGATAACAGGTATTGTGTTATCGCAGTTAACATATTTATCTCAAGGGTACAAACTGGGGAAGACCAATCAACTACAGTATGTTAACATGGGGAGAGGAAAGGCTCTTTCTTCTCAATACAGAGAAATTTTCATTTAATTTTTAAATATGTAATTTTTTTTCTACAGTTAACTCTTTCTTTTAAAAGTTTCCATAATATATTCCTGGTCTGTATTCCTGGTCAATGACCATGGGCCAGCCCCTCTCTCTCAGCCCTACTGTTAAAAAAAAGAAAGAAAAAGAAACTCAGTGAAAACTTCCCTTAGAAAACCCAGAGGTCAGGGCTTCCGGTTCTGGTTTTCGACGCTGGCAGACATGCGGAGAGATCCCTCTCCCCACCGTCCGGTTTTTCTCCTTCCGAAGACCCTGGAAAGGGTCGAAAGTCGCCCTGGAGGGGTGACCACCATTGGGGGGGGGACTCTGGCTGGATCGCGGAGGGGCGGCAGCTTCTCCGTTTGATCTGCAGTAACTCCTCAGGACCAAAGAGGAAAAGAGCGGCCGCTCACTTAGTCGAACCAGCCGAAAGCCCAAAGCACCAACTAAGCATGAAGAAGCAACTGGAGGAGTTGGGTGAGACCCTATTTTTCCTTTTCTCCTTCCCAACTACTTTCCTGTAAAAAATTTTGAAATACCCCTTTCCCCCAGCTGAATTCCGCGGCTTTTGCTCACTCCAGGAATATAAAGCCAAGAAACACACACACACAAAAGGAACAACAAGATTAAATGACCACTTACCTGGACTTGTAATATCTGGATACCTGGGCTCCCTAAAAGCTCTGTATCTCGACAAAAACTTACTGCTTTACTTTTTTGTTAACTGGGAAAAAAAAGGGAATGTCTTTGTTTTCTCTCTTGAACGAAAAAAGCCCTATTTTGTATGTCACTGGGGACATCTAGTGGTGAGATTTGGTACAGCAAGTGGAATATTTTTTTTCTGACTGGGAGATCTCTGAGACTAAAATTTGTCCTTGACAGCAACCAAAAGATAAGAACTTGAAACAGATGGGTGGTGAAAATATTCGTTTATAGTGGAGGTGGACAGTTATTGACTCTTATTAAAAATAGCCTCCACTAAAGGACTGTAAACATTAAAGAAATGGAGGAATACCACCCACAGCCTAATGTCAAACTTATACTTGGAAAAATTCTAGAAGCTACTGAGCTAATAAATTCTAGAATGAAAGACTTTTGTGCCACTTTAAAGCCACAAAACGCAGCTTTAACCCCATTAGAGGAATCCACACTTCAAAAAGCAACAGAAGAATGAACTAATAACAAAGTGGATTTTAAAGAATGCCAGGAACAATCTACTCAGAACTTTAACACCCAAATTTTGACCTCACTTAAAGACTTTACAACTACAACAGCAACAGAAACTGAACAAAGCAATGCTAAGATGGAACTTGCAGAGGATTTACAACAATACACTGAGATTCTAGATAATTTAGATGATCCAAAAACAACTACAACATCGAACATGAATTTTCATCTACTTCAGCTAAAACCAGAAGAAGAAGACCAGCCTGAACATTAACTCAGATAGAGAGATTTAAACAATTTGGCCAACAATTCAACGACTGTGAAGGGACTGGCTTCCTTGATAGGCTGATGATTGGCTGGTCTCCCCTGTTTCAAATGATATATCCAGGAAGGAAGGGAGAGCCACTTGAGGATCTAAAAGCTTTTTTATGGAAGCCAGCTTGGCATAAAAGGAAGGCCAGAGTTAGACTTAAAAAAAATGGTTTTCTTTGTGTGATACCTAAGGGAAGAGCTTTAAACTTTATGTAATGAGCCATGGAGATTTTAAAAGATATTATTGGATTTAATAGTTAGGATCTATATCTATAAGGGAAATAAATTAGTTACTTAAATAATTGTTTTGAATTATAAATAGAAGATGGATTTAGAGGATAAAGGTTATTTTATGAGTAAGTGATGATATTAAAATGAGAATTAGAATATGATGGTGAAATAAATTAAGAATTTACTGGAATAAATAATAAGTGTATTTTAGATATGATATTATTTTGTATGAATTAAGGGAACCGTGGGCTATCCGAAACTTAAACATTATTGGACAGTAATCCAACTGGAATATTCTAATTGAAACCAGACAAAAGTTAAAAACAGGATTTGGAGATATATAATCTAAAAGTTGTTTATAAATGTTTTCAATGATTGAATTATAACTAGCAACCTACTAATTTGAATTTGGTATAATGACTAAGGGAAACAGAGAGGAAATTTTTGATGATGTAAACTGATATATGTATGGATAAGTGCGTTATTGGACAATGTATTATCCAACCACCATGTTGCTTCCTTAAATACCCGAAGGTTTGTAAAAATGGAAAATTAATAAAACTTGTTTGTTTGTTTGTTTTTAAAAAGAAAACCCCGAGGTCATCATCCCATTGTAGAAAGTGGTTAAAATCAGTTCAGTTTATTTCAGGGTAACATGAGTCATTGGTGGAAAGATAAATCAGTTAGCTGGTTGTGACTTTTCTAATGGCTTCTTTCACCTCCGTATTTCTCAAGCTATAGATTAGGGGATTCAAGATGGGTATGATTAATGTGTAAATTACGGAAAGTACCATATTAGTATCCTGTCCAGATTTATGGTTGGGATGGACATATGTAAAGGCCCCGGTTCCATAAAATGATGTTAGGTGAGAGGCACAGGTGGAGAAAGCTTTATGTTTTCCCTCCATTGAGTTGATCTTCAGGATGACAGATAAAATGCAGAGATATGAAATAATGATGGCTGAAATAGAGATCACTGCAACTGTTCCCGATGCAAAGGCAGACAGAGATTCTGAAAGGTGAGATTCAGAGCAGGAAAGCTGAAGAAGTTTAGGAATGTCACAGAAGAAATGTTTGAGGATGTTACATCTACAGTAGGATAATCTGAATATATATACGGTCTGTAGCACTGCATTTGCAACGCCAGCTGCATATGATCCTGCAATCAGACACTTGCATAGTTCTTGGGACATAAAAACAGGATATAAGAGAGGATAGCAAATAGCCATATATCGGTCAATTGCCATTACAGCCAAAATAAAGCACTCATTAGTCCCAAAGGCTGTTAACAAGCACAGCTGAACAACGCAGCCTGTGTAAGAGATGCTTTTATGATCTACCAAGAAGTTCACTAGCATCTTGGGGGCAATCACTGAGACGTAGCAGAGGTCTGTGAAGGATAAATGGAGGAGGAAAAAGTACATGGGAGTGTCAAAGTGGGAGTCAATCCTGATCAGCACAATTAGGCCAAGGCTTCCAGCCATAGTCAAAAGAAGATGGCAAGAAA